>NC_091145.1:41299696-41460951 GCF_041381155.1 Argopecten irradians | reverse complement strand
AACTCTATCTCCCAGTTCCGTTTAAGTAAAACGGAACTCGGAACCAGTTCTGTTTAAGGAAATTTTCCATCTATTTAGATGAAATCATTCTATATGCCTATGACATATGAGAAAATGTTGCCTGTTGTCTTTTTTCATGGGTTACTAGTGATGAATCCACTTTAATTTAGTTTTCGATCAACACCTATTTCCCAGCTCCGTTTAAGTAAAACGGAACTCGGAACCAGTTCCGAGTTCCGTTTAAGGAAATTTTCTATCTATTTAGATAAAAATCATTCTATATACCTGAGACATATGAGAAATGTTGCCAGTTGTCATTTTTTCATGGGTTAATAGTGGCAAATCCACTTTAATTTAGTTTTCGATAGACTTCCATTTCCCAGTTCCGTTTAAGTAAAACGGAACTCGGAACCAGTTCCGAGTTCCGTTTAAGGAAATTTTCTATCTATTTAGATAAAATCATTCTATATGCCTAAGACATATGAGAAATGTTGCCAGTTGTCTTTTTTCATGGGTTACTAGTGATGGATCTACTTTAATTCAGTTTTTGATCAACTCCTATCTCCCAGTTCCGTTTAAGGAAATTTTTCTATCATTTTAGATAAAGTCATTCAATATGCCTAAGACATATGAATAATGTTGCCTGTTGTCATTTTTCATGGGTTACTAGTGGCTAATCTACTTTAATTTAGTTTTCGATCGACTTCCACTTCCCAGTTCCGTTTAAGTAAAACGGAACTCGGAACCAGTTCTCCCTGTTTAAGGAAATTTTCTATCTATTTAGATAAAATCATTCTATATACCTAAGACATATGAGAAATGTTGCCAGTTGTCTTTTTTCATGGGTTAACTATTGGCAAATCCACTTTAATTTAGTTTTCGATAGACTTCCATTTCCCAGTTCCGTTTAAGTAAAACGGAACTCGGAACCAGTTCCGAGTTCCGTTTAAGGAAATTTTTTCTATCTATTTAGATAAAATCATTCTATATGCCTAAGACATATGAGAAATGTTGCCAGTTGTCTTTTTTTCATGGGTTACTAGTGATGGATCTACTTTAATTCAGTTTTTTGATCAACTCCTATCTCCCAGTTCCGTTTAAGTAAAACGGAACTCGGAACCAGTTCTGTTTAAGGAAATTTTCCATCTATTTAGATGAAATCATTCTATATGCCTATGACATATGAGAAATGTTGCCTGTTGTCTTTTTTCATGGGTTACTAGTGATGAATCCACTTTAATTTAGTTTTCGATCAACACCTATTTCCCAGTTCCGTTTAAGTAAAACGGAACTCGGAACCAGTTCCGAGTTCCGTTTAAGGAAATTTTCTATCTATTTAGATAAAAATCATTCTATATACCTAAGACATATGAGAAATGTTGCCAGTTGTCATTTTTCATGGGTTAATAGTGGCAAATCCACTTTAATTTAGTTTTCGATAGACTTCCATTTCCCAGTTCCGTTTAAGTAAAACGGAACTCGGAACCAGTTCCGAGTTCCGTTTAAGGAAATTTTCTATCTATTTAGATAAAATCATTCTATATGCCTAAGACATATGAGAAATGTTGCCAGTTGTCTTTTTTCATGGGTTACTAGTGATGAATCCACTATAATTCAGTTTTCGATCAACTCCCATTTCCGAGTTCCGTTTAAGTAAAACGGAACTCGAGTTATGTTTAAGGAAATTTTCTATCATTTTAGATAAAAGCAGTCAATGTGCTTGGGACATAATAGAATTGTTGCCTGTTCCGAGTTACGTTGAAGAATTTTTTTAATGAATAGACTACGAACCAGACCTGAGTTCCGTTTAGGCCGATGCTGGCGTAGACATTTGCTGTTATAGACTGAATATCCTGATGCTTATAATCGCATCGCAATACGGGTGCCTTTTAATAATCAGGTTGTCCGTCTGCCTGTCGATCGGTCCGTCCGTCTGTATGGTTGTCTGTCCGCCTGTCCGCCCGGCTGTCTCGCTTTTTGTTACCACTATTTATCAAAAGACAAGGAACTGTTTCAAATTTCATTTGTAGGTTACCCCGGCGCCCATGTTTTGTATACTGCATTTTGGGACCAATTGGTCAACATGATGGCCGATAAGCATATATTTGGATTTTGATAGTTGAAAATTGTTACCCTTTTATCTTAGAAAGTACCAACTGGATCGGTCTCAAATTTTATAGGTAGATTTCCCTTAGGATCTTGTTGTGCATATGACATTTTTGGATAGATCTGTTAAAACAATGGCTCTGAAGGACATTAGTTGTCGATGGGCCATAAAACTCGTTCAAGCAAATTCATCAAGATGGCCAAGAGGCAGCCATCTTGTATTTTGATATTTACAGTTTAAAAAAAAGAAAAGATGTTTTTTTTCCATTGTCAGAAATATATACTACTTTGGTAGGCGCCGATAATTCTCTGGGACCTTTGTTACTATACTGTCATCAATCTTTTTCGAGTGATAGCTTCAATTGTATATTCCATTTTCTAATCGTAATGTAGATTGAGCGGGGCCTTTTCTGATATGTCAGTGTTTTAGTTTTTTTTACAGGAATCGTCTTTTGAACCTTCAATAACATAAAGTCACAGTAAAATTCTATATATCGTCGATTTCTTAAACGGAGCCAATAACGAGGTCCCCGTTCCGTTTTAGATTACATGTATACCAAAAATAGGAACCAGACCTGAGTTCCTTTTAACCCAACGCTTGCAAATTCCATGTTAAAGCTGACGATGCAAGTTAAAAAATATATATTTGAGATTTAAAACAATTTTGTTTTTCAAATATCGTTTCTGAGACAACCCTATGCGTTTCTAAGGACGGGCAGTCGCCATTTTGTTTTAAACTCTGCTTGGATAGAAAACGCCTACCGGCCCCTAAATAAAGCGCATGGATCGACACACTTGCGCTCTATCATGTACATATAGACCTAGCAGTTGTCCACTGTGTATCACCTACTAATACGTAAAAAACACTTACCTATAAATCTGTGTAGGGCTTATTTTAGAAAGAATACATGTCAAATCCTCTAAGTTGTCATTTAGATGCTTGTCATAACCTAATTACAATCACTGGATTGCAGCTCCACAGACGTCATCAGCCAGGTCCACCTCTACCTTGAACGTTTCGACTTTGAACGTCCTCAAGATGGCGAGTCGACAAAGGTTGGCCAAATCACTGCCCGTATGTGGATAGTGTCCAGCTCATGTGTTGTCGTCTCCACCACAGCCAGCTGGACGACTTCTCTGCTGTTCTTGACAGTCGGTCCACTGCTGCTTTTCTGTCTCTGCCCTTCACACCCAGTGCTGCAAACATGCTTCATGTGGAATGTGCAGGTAATCCTCTGCATACTATCTCCACTCTAGGGTCCCGATGTCTCCTACAAATTCTTCATACTTCCCCTTCTTTCGCTCAAATGCCTCCTCACATCTTTCTTCCCATGGAACTGTCAATTCCACAGTGACCATTTTTCTTTCCCTGTGTTGACCATATGAGGATATCTGGACGCAGATTGGTCTGGATGATTTCGGGGGATGCCAGTCTTCTGTCTAGATCGACCCTCATCTCCCAGTTCTGTGCGCCGTCAAGGATACCCCCCTGGTGAACAGTTGAAGAAGTGTGTCCTCCCTCCCCGCCTCGTACAAAGTTGATGAATGTACAACCCTTAACAGGCTTCCGCTTCTAATCCTCTCCCTCTCCAGGATGTCAGCCAGTTCATTTTGCACCTTGTCATGGCGCCATCTGTAGCGTCCTTGCGTAAGGGCGACATTGTATTCTGATAGTACAAGCGCAAGGTTCCCTGGTCGGTTGCACAATGGACAGTCTGGAGTCTCAGTCAAGCCCCACCTATGAAGGTTAGTAGGCGAGGGAAGCAGGTCGTAAACTTACCTCAGCAGGAACTGGATTCGGCAAGGTCTCATAAGCCAGATGTCCGACCAAGACAGTCTTCTTTCTATAGTTCCCCACCTCGTCCATGCTCCCTGGGCTCCCAATATCCACCACTTTGGCCTTCCTGATTTCCTCCTCCATTTTCCTGATGTTGTCCTGTACCATCTTCCTCTTGCCGGCTTTTTCTGATGTCCCCCCAGCGCTGCACATGACTTGTACCCAGTCCCTGGCATCATACGCACGTTGTACCAACGATGCCTTGATGTCTCAGTCGGCTCTCAGCTGCCTCTACTGCGTTGCTTGCAGACCATTTTCCTCCCCGTTCTCGTCTCTATGCCCGCGAATCTGATGTTATCGTCTTTTTAGTGCCTCACAGTCATCACCTGTCTTGCCTTAATCACCTTGAACTCCTCAACCAGTGATGAAATTGGGAGCTGTACAGGCCAACGCTCGTGAAGCTTGGGGTACTGCTAGCCATCTTCGCAAGAACTTGCTGATGGTTCTTTCCAGTGCCTCTACTGTCGTTGTTGTAACCTCATACAATGTGCGCGGCCACGTCAGACGAATCCTGGGATCCACGGAACCAGACCTGAGTTCCTTTTAACCCCATGCTTGCAAATTCCATGTTAAAGCTGACGATGCAAGTTTAAAAAAAATATACATTTGAGATTTAAAACAATATTTTTTTTCAAATATCGTTTCTGAGATAACCCTTTGCGTTTCTAAGGACGGGCAGTCGCCATTTTGTATTAACTCTGCTTGGATAGAACACGCCTACCGGCCCCTAAATAAAGCGCATGGATCAACACACTTGCGCTCTATCATGTACATATAGACCTAGCAGCTGTCCATTGTGTGTCACCTACTAATACGTAAAAATTCCACTTACCTGTAAATCTGTGTGGGTCTTATTTTAGCAAGAATACATGTCAAATCCTCTAAGTTGTCATTTAGATGCTTGACAAAATAAAATTCCAACACAAGTGAATAGAAATCCAAATTGATAATCCGTCCACAAATCTCCACGTATATCATCGTACTCGATGCTCTCGACTGGCTATATACACGTGACGTAGCTGTCCCAAACGGGCGACAACTACCAAGGACACAAACGTGTCGATGTAAGTGTAAATTTTGTATATATTGAAGTGTTTTATTAGTTCGTATTATACATATTTTGGGATCTAGCTGACAACACATTGTTGTATTTCTTCATTGAAATCTTGTCAGGTGAGTGCAATGTTTATCTTCAGTTTGACATTGTTATTTGCAATATCACGGCATGTGTATCTTAGACCAGGTATGTTTAGAATGATGCACGTGTGTCAAGTCCCGTGCTTTTTTTATAAGGGGTGGCCAGTGGTGGTTACTAAGCAGAGCAAAAGAATACGGCTACGGCACCGTTATACAATGTAACTAGGGGATATCTCAAAAACAATTTTCGAAAAAAAATATTTCATTATATATATACATGTATATTTATTTAGTTTCAAATGCATGCTTTTCAACTTGCATTGTCAGCTTTAAGTTTACGTGCTTTTCACTGGCCAATGAGCGGAGTTCGTTTATTATGATTCCCAAATGTTTAATTAGAATATTTTATTGGACAATTTTGACGTTTTCTTATCCAACAAGGAATAACAGTCAAGGTCATTCATATTTAAACTCTTTTGAAGACGAATTCTTCTTCATCTCGCACGCATGGGTTAGCCAAACCGCATGACCTCTGGCCTAGAATCAGAGCATATCGGGATATACTTTATGCAGCCAGTAGCCGTTTTCGAGGAAATCAACCACACCGAAGATTTTTTCGCATGCGACACGCTGATTTGAATGAGGACTCGGTCCTTTCTGTCTTGTTTTGAAGAAAATTCAGACATTGAAGGCCATTACCTCGCAGGGGTCAGCACCACCCAAGAAGAAGGCTAGATCTTCAGCTCCCAAGTGTACTGTGCGGTCGAAGTCAAAGCCTTGCTTCAAGGGCAACAGAAGGAAGGGTAAGAAGAATATAAACCCTCAAGGGGACAGGGAGAAAAGTTCCTGATTAATTTTCCCCTCCTTGATCGTTCCATACGAAAGGTCTCTTCTGGAGAACTCAGATACAGCTCCTTCTCCTGCAGATGAGTCTTCGGGTTAGGAAACAATTTCCCACCTAGGAGGGTCTCTATCTTCCTCGTCACCATCTTGTTGTAGCAGATCGGCTGTTCGCCTTTCTCCCAAAGTCATTAGAAGGAAATCACACACGAGATCCACCATTTGCGTCAAGGTAAATCATCTTTCATCCATCGGGGGATCCAGAGAAAGCACTTGCCATTCAGGAGGAAGTAAGGACCACGCTTTAAAAGGGTGCGGTCGAGGAGGTACCTATGGTAGAATATACATCCGGCTTCTATTCAAGAATGTTTCTTATCCACAAGAAGTTGGGAGCGTCCCATCAGAAGCTGCTAGTTTTACGGGATTTCTGCACTACGGGGAAGACATGTTCACATCTATTCTATGGAGCGGAACACCCGTCTGGTCCTGAAACGTTTGATCAAAGTCGACTTCATTCCTTCAAGACTCCGAGATGTACCCTTCCAGGACTTTGTCTTCAGAAACCGTTTCAACACAATTCAGGGTATTGTCCTTCCACCTTTGGAGAAATTCGAAAATGCCTCTTACTTTCATCTCGGCTGGTCCAACGTCCATATTCGTTGGTTTCAGTGTTTTGTGTTATATCAACGCATGGGGTTTTTCGGTGGTGTACTCTGAAAGGCAGTTTAAAATATCCTGCAGGGGGTTTCGTTGTGTAGGCCAGCTCCAACCATGACCATGTTCACGGATGCGTTCATGTGAAGGTTGTTGGCTTACCTTGACAGAGCACAACGACATGCTGGAGATGATGGCTTTTCTGTTTGCTCTGCATGCTTAACAGAAGATTCTGCATTACAAGGGGGGTTTGTGTGACTACGAACAACTCTACAGATGTCGCGTATATAGAGAGAAAGGGAGATACGATATCACGTCCTTTGTGCCCTCGCTATCCGTATTTCCGTATTCTTCCCATCTGTCAGGAAATGCAGTTGACTATTTTAGACAAGCATCTTCCAGGAAGGTTGAATGATGATCTGGCGGATAATCTCTCCAGGCGCCACTGGCCGGTTCTAACAGAACGGCAGCTAAATCCTTCGATCTTCGAGGGCATTTGTCATGCTTGGAAAATGCCTCACATAAACCTTTTTGCCACTTTCCTGAATAACCAGTTGCCAACCTTTGTCTTTCAGTGCCAAACCAAATGACTTGGGCTGTGGACGCACTATCTCTGAATTGGTAGGAATTGCATGCTTATGCAGTCCCGTCAATGCATGCTTATGTATCCCCGTCATTCAACCTGGTGGACAGGGTTCTACATATCGAAAGCATCATTGTCCCTCCTTCCGATAGCGCCACTGTGTCCGAGACAACACTGGTTTCCGGAGCTCTTGTCGTTTCTGGTGGATGTTCTCTGGTTTTCCCACCCAGAATCATTCTCCTGCGCTAGTCTCTGCCCGAGACGTTACATTCACGTCCTGTGATCCTCTACTTTCACCCATGAAATTTTTTTTCATGAGTACTCTCTCAGACAGGCTTTTATTCGGATATGTCAGCTCGCATCGCCCGATCAATTAGGTCTTCCTCTTCTGCCGTCTACCAGTCACGATGAAAGATCTTCTGTGAGTGGTGTATCTTCAGAAACATTGATCCGGTCATGGCCTCTGCCCAGCTGCTTGCGAGTTTCCTTATTCTTGTTGACTAGTGAGCGTCATCCTGTCCCTGGTAGTATTGCAGACTATCGCACAGATACACAGATACTGCCAGTGTACTTTTCATGGTAGACCAGAGGTAGAAACTTCCATTTCTTTGTCTGCCTTGATTTGGGGGTTCAGTCTCGACAGGCATATGGTACAGTAGTTAGCTCCACAGTGGAACATAGAACACGTGTTATGGGGGCACCATAATGTTTGTAACGTTTAAGACTGTGTTCCTTCTTACTCATGCCTGATGCCGCGGGAGGAGTGATATATATGCATTGCCTATTCGCTCTTCGCGCCTTCGTTGGGCTAGAGATACCTCTGCCATTACCATTCTCACTTATCATGTCGTTTCTCCTCGATGGGTCCTTGTTCCATGACATCATCTGCCGGTTGACGTGGTCAGTCTGCTTTCACTGACCTTCACTGTCTCTGTCCTCCCAATCAGATGGGCGGATTTCCTTGGGTGCGGTTGTGGTGACTCAGTCTCTGACTGCTCCTCCTCAGTAGACATTATATACATTTGTGGTTTTTAACTGTATACGAGCAGGTTTCACAATGGTGCACCTCTTTTCACAAGGAGGTATATCCATTTTGTATTCCTTTCCTTCGGGGGTTAATTTGCCATTTGACTAGGCTGACTTGCTTCGGACTCTCTACTACGAAAAGACGCTTTCGTATACTAAAGTTGTGGTAGCGTATTGCTGAACTGAAATTGAGATTTTTCTGTGAAAAACCAATTTTCACAATGTAATACTTTATGGGGTCCCACAGTAGTTTATCCCCTTTCCTCCTCAGTCATTTTCCTCTTATGGCTACATAAAGATTTTAGAAGAAGGAATACCACTCTATGTTACTCTCGTCAAATACGAGATAAGGTACGGTAGGGTAACGGGATTCACAAATCTTATTTTTGTCAAGGCTACAAAGATTGGACAGATAGCGTGTTTACATTCTAAACGTATGTTTAATATTACTGTATATCTTGAAGAGTGGTTTTACATTGATACACCTCAAATGTACATATGAAAGACTTCTTCTCTGAATCTAAGCACGGGATATATGTCATATTGCAATGGTAGCATCTTTATTGGATGGGGATTCATAATTATGCAAATGGTGTGGCTGACGTCCTTGGGTTCAGACCCCCCGTTTATAAAAAAAAATGGTTCCACATCTCTCCAATGAAGCTTTAGACTAAATTAAAACTTTTCTTCATTCCTACAGAAGAAAATGGATTTTAAAGAATTTGCAATATTTCCACTACTAGTCATCGCTCCTCAGGCCTCCTGGGAGCCAGGGCCACCGTTCACACAAGGAAGCTTCAGCCGAATTTTCGTCAAAATTCATTAAGAAATTCAGGACTAGTAGAGATTTTTGTGAAAAAGTTGACAGACGAAGGACTGACAACGGAAACCGGAGGCCGCGGTATAACATAAGCTCACCGGCCCTTCGGGTCAGGTGAGCTGTTGCACGTAACTCGGGTTTGGTTTCTAGTTTAGTAAAAGGTTCAACGAAACTCAGGTTTGTGTGTCAGCTTCGTTTAAAACTCAACGCTATAGAGATTTCCACTGTTTATCGATGATAAATGCTTCAATTACAATTAATTGATTACATTTGTAATTACGCATCTTATCATAAGAAGAATTAATAATAAACAGAACCCCGCTCGCTGATCAAGGATGCAAGCATGAGGTTAAACGGAACTCTGGTCTAGTTCCGAGTTACGTTTAAGCTTAAACGCAATCTAATTAAAATTCGATGTTCATTATCTACTCCGTATGAACATCTAACCACATCCCTATTGGGGTCACGTCAGGATGACCTTTGCTTTCATATTTGATCGACCAATCAAATCGCCGCTGCCAAGATTGTGGCCGGTAGACTGGATTACCTGCCTTAGTACCAATTCTCTCCGCTAGGCCGCGCTCATAAGTACTAAGACAGGTCAGGGCCGCCATTTTGGTCAGGATCCTGACCAAGTGAGCTCTGATTGGTCAATTCGTTTAACGAATCATTTGAGTTTTGGAATTCCCCTCATGCAAGTATTTGTAAACAACGAGCACATGACTAAGCGTACTAGATACATTCATAACCATGGAAAAAGGTTTGTAAGCAATTAATAACTTATCGATACAAGTATATTTTTCAAAAGAAATAGGCATATTTGAAATATAGGCCTTCTTTGAACTATAATTTATATTTTCTGGATCCGTGATTAACGAAGGAACAACACACACACACACATACACCTAATGACGTACGGAGACAAGTACGTACTGTACACACGTGTCTGGTTTTCTATCGGGGTTTTTTCCTGTCTTTGTTGATACTAATATGCGAACTTGAATGTCAGGTTAAAATATGATTTTTGATCAGTAGCTAATGTATATATACGCCACAAAAATGATGTTTCATAACGTAAATCAGTTACTTCCTTACGTATACACTGCCCTCCTCCGAGCACCGACCAAGTGTCATGGAATATGTTTAGTTAGATGATGGTTTTCTTGATGAGCGATGATGAACACAGCATGTCGGCTTCCATTTTTTATTCACAACTCATTTTTCTCTCCTCCTGAGAGGAGAGTTACATAATATATTGCATAACATAATAATTAAGGTTATCTCCCTTAGACCGATATCTCAGCATCTCCAGCACACCCATAACTCATTTTTCTCTCCTCCTGAGAGGAGAGTTACATAATATATTGCATAACATAATAATTAAGGTTATCTCCCTTAGACCGATATCTCAGCATCTCCAGCACACCCATATCATATACATATATATAACACAAGGAGTTTGCAGTGTCCATTAATGATTTTTTTCCCCAGAACAATTTTAGCGTCATATATAGACTTTACACATTGTTAAGAACCTTAAATTCTAATTTTATGTAGCAGAATAATTCACTTCACAAATCACTGATAACATGCAATAGTAATATGAGCAATTGTGCGTTTTATCAGAAACATATATACATATCTATATATGTTTCTGGTTTTATAAACATTGCAACACTCGATGATAACATTGCTAACTAAACGTAAATACATTATCACATAGAGTTTTCCATTAATAAATTAGTGTGCAAGGACTTAATATTCATAAATAATAATACAGTATATATTTGTTTTGTAGGCTTAATTTTATTTTTCAATTTTTACAATTATTCATTTTGACAAAATAATATTGTAATGAAATATTACACCCATATCTTTTCAAGATTCCCAATGATGAATGAATGATTGATTAATCTGTGAAGAGATATGGTCCCGTTGTAAGAAATAAGGGTGGCGTGATGTCTGGGATCGAATCCCTCTCCTATGGGAGAGACCCTTATATCTCACACTTAAATGCAGATTATCGAATTCATGAGGGAAATTCAAATCTTGTATGGGTTTATTTGGAGTTTTTATAACTATTTAGGTTACATATGTATCACTAGACTGAAGAGTACCATTGTCTGAAACATTAAAATTCACTGATCATGACCAATATATACCTATATATGATTCACTAAATTATTGACAGTTACCAGTACATGCAATTTAAACTCATCTATAAATTAAATGTAAGGCTTAGGCTATAGAATTGTGTTTTGTAGGTTTGAGGTTCCACATTACCGTATTTGCCATAATTAGCATCCCTCCTCTTTTCTGGAGAAGAGTTTTAGTTGTATAAATATCCCCTTTCCATGGATTTAACAATGTTTTACAACATGTAAAGCCTCTAACATCGGCATTGTATCCCATATTGCAAGTTCTTCAAGTCTTTTACATGTAAATCACAACATAATAATGAGTCTCAAAAGCTTAAAAGGCATATGCATGTTTACAGAAACAGATTAATGTGTCATGAGTACAGAAATATTTAAAATATGGCTGACTTTTTTCGTCTACAATTTATATTAAATAATTACAACTGGAGAAATTGGTTATTACATTATGTGATCAATCAAGCTGTGGTGCACATTATATGCATGTATGATAATTCTACAGTGTTTACTTTTTCAGGTTAATCATTTGATCATCTTATATAGTAACATCCAATATGGAAAATTCCCATTGTTGTGCATGTGGACAGCATAATCAAAATATTCGCTGGATTAAACATGAAATTTCAATTTTGTTGAAGAAAATTGCCGACATAAACATTACAGAAGGTCACATTTGCAGAAACTGTCAAAGAAGGCTCGAAACTATTGATAGATATATAATAGCATTTAAAGAACTATGTCACAATACCCATTCTTCATTGAAAGTCAAGTCTGTTTCCCCGACTTCCACCAAAACAATTGTGAATACAACCCCTTTGAAAGAAATCACAAACATAAAAAAACTTCGAGAACTTCTCCCCAAAAAATCAACAGACAACTGTACTCTTTCACCTCTTCCAGTTCATACTTGCTCTTCATCAACATCATCAGTATCAGCTTCAACAGACATGATACCACAAATATATTCAGATCATACTTACAAGAGAAGTTCCACACCATCAACCAAAAGAAGATCCTCTAATGTTGAACATGTTTCCAAAATTTCCTACATACCCCATGTCTCTGAACATGACCATTGCTATACAGAAGGAAGCGTTCTTCCCAAGAAAACATTCAGTGAACTTTGTAACAGTTCACAGAAAATATTCAGGTTTCAACAAGAACTTGATAATGTCCAGCCTATGAAACTGACCCAAGAAGAAAGCCAAATCCTTTTGAGAATTGTTTCCACTGGATCAGTTCCTATGTTAGTGGAGTATATAATCCAGAATAAGACTATATTCCATGCCATAGAGAATCTCCTTGTTGAACACCACAGGAAAGAACTATCACAGATGGGAAATAGGAAACATGGTTTTGTGAGCAGTCTGATGACCAAGTCATTTTCAAACTTGAAGGAATTTTCCTGGGATGAAGTCGTGAATGAAGCATTTGACCATCTTCCACTTCTGATGAAACTTGTTGCTACATCTATGATGCCACCAGAATCAATGCATAGACTATTTGAAATCAGGTAAAACAGATAACCTGTTATTTAATTATTAAATAATTTAAGAACAAATGCCCAGAGTGCCTGTATTCGGTTTAACATTTAGTATAAGGGTAATTAATAGTATATGTGTTCACCACCAATTATGTTGAAAACCACCAATTATTTTTTATGCTTTAATACAAACTTACAAAGTAAAATAAAAAAAAAAAGACTGGAATTAAAGACATCAGTCTGATCATGTGGATTTTCATGGAATTAATATTAGCTTTCTGGAATTTAAAGAAAATCAAATTTCATTTTCAGGACAAAGTTGCCAAGACTAGGCATGATTTATGCCATCATATGTCAAGGTAGGATACCTGAGCTCTCAGCTGTGCAACGGATCATTTCCATGCTTCTATTTGACAATATTGCAGACCAAAAGGTAATTTAAAAGTTGTTAAATTTCGTATTAATTAAGTGACATGTTTAGTGTATAAATTTAATTTAATACAACTTTGAAGAAAGTTTTCAGAATTTTGTTAAATTGCTATATATATATATATCATGATCTTTATCAAAATTATTGCAGGTACAAAGACACACTGGTATATAGTCTTATCACCTGATATGTCACTGTTGATAATGATGATAATTGATATATATGAATTTGACTGAAATATTTTTATTTCCATTTTCTTAATAAATTTTTGTCTATTTTGTATTTATGTTGCCAAAGCATAAATGGCATATGTACCAATTATTATACAACTTATTGTTATTGTTGATAGAATATACTCATACCTCACAGATTTATGACCGCTTACAACCCATTGGTTTGTGTCTGAGCTATCAAACTAGCCTTGGTGTACTTAACACATTTGGAGCAGGAAGTTTCAATACCAAACTGGTCGAGGCTATAACGTCATGTTACCCAAATTGGCACGGTACCCAAAATGGCACACTTTTTGATAATAATGCTTTTGTTTTAATTCACTTTGGAAATTTTCTTTTAGCTGTTGCTATAATTATTCCCTGATCATCATGAAATATTTTAATGGTGATATTTCCACATGACCATTGCTAGGAGGAATTTTGTACAGCGATAAACTTGAGAAAATACCTGAAATCAAGTGTTACTGTAAATATTGCCCCGTGCGATTACTCTAGTTTTCCTCTTTTCGCTCAAATGTCTGCTCTAAAAAGCGGGGAAATGGTATAAACTATGTCTAGAATACAAATTTAATAAATTTAGTTGTCAGTTATTTGGTAGCTTCATAGTTCAGAGCTGTTTTATCCTCCATAGATGTCGATTTTCTAGTATGGAAATTTTCATCTGCGATAATGTGGGCATGCGAAATGAAACCAAGGTGCGCTCGAATAGCACTTATAAATCCAAGAGTTACCTCCCTTATACCATTTATATGTTTATTTAACAGTACCACACACACAAAGCTTTAAAAGGCAAAATATGCATGAATATTGTCGTAAAAATCATGTAAGAAAGGCAAGTGATAACCATAAAGATGAAATTTTACCTGCCTATTGATAACATTGATTTTGACGTAAATCATTCTAAAAATACATATGGAGAAAAGTGTTCAATGGCAATAATTGTTGATATTCGTATTGTAGTTTCAATAAAAGTCGAATTATATTTGAAATATCCCGATATTTTTCTATGCTCACTGTTTTTACCTGGGTGTGCCAATCTGGGTACCCGCACCTGGTTGATAACAGGTGCGCTCCAGACCTGTATCCAAGGATGCTATTTATGGAAACACGTGCAGGAAGAATTCCATACATAGACCAACAGACAGATGATAGGCTCTATTTATGAGATTGGTACAAAAATTGGAATTATATTGCAAACTGAGAAATAGATGCTTAAAAATAAGAAAAACGTGTGCCAGTCTGGGTTACATGACGTTACAAGCAGGCAAACACATCCGTTTAGTTGGCGATAATGTCAACTTTTCTGTAAAAATCACCAATCAGCATCAGTCAAATGAAGGAAAGACAAAGGTATATCTTCAGTTTTCGGGTTTGTACAGAGAGGTCTTTTTAGAGACTCTCATTCATCAATTTCAAGTTACAAGAAGAATACTGTCAAGGGGAATAACTCTTGATTCATCAAATTGAGATTGTCTCCCTTAGACTGCTGTATCTTGCATATATCTTGCAACTTTTCTATTCATTTCATTATGCATTACGCAGTAATTGTTTTTTCATTACACATTAATAATATTAAAAACAAAATTGCAATTAAATTAACTTTTTGAGTGACATTAATATTTTAAAACAATTTAATAAATTCTAATAAACACAAAGTATTTGATATTATATATATGTACACCATTGTTAATAAGATATTTATTAAAAAGCATAATGTACTTATCTATTATACATAATGCATTGTATTCAACACTATAAACAAAAGAAACCACTTCTGTGTAATGTAACTATCATAATGAAGAGAGAAAAAAACCCAAAAAACAACCATTTGTTAATTTTTAGGTTATGCATCATGCCTTCGCAAGTGCTGCACTGATTAACAACTTTAACTTCACCCACTTGTCAGATCAAAAACCCAAACCAAATAGCCTAACTGTGCAAGACTTTCTGGTCAATGAAGATGATTTATGCAGTATCAGACAAGTTTACACAATTCTCATTGCCAGGTACAGTCAACATACATGTAAATAATGTTGCACCCTATATGTAAAAAATGGCATTCTTATAGCTTTAGTAATGTGTACAACGACTTTTTATTCAATTTAGTAAGATAGATGCATATTAATATTTTAGCTTCATCTAGATTTAATAATGTAAGTTACAAATAAAATGCCATGTACATACAGTTTAATTCTTCCTCCTTCTTCACCAGGGTCGCGGTGAAATTTATGCCATCTTTGACATTTATGGAAGATGTGATTCCGGACGACTTACCAACAAAACGGTTGAACTATTGCAAAACAGAAGTCGTTCCCCTTGAAACACTAGATAAGAATGAACAGAAATATGATGAGGTTTGTTATCTGAAGCTGAAAATGATAACTATTCTTTGTTTTTATTTATAATTATTTAGAACACTCTTTTTTATAAAAAAAAACCTAATATTTAAATTGTTATATCAGTAAAAGAAATTGCACTTCAGGGTTTGAATTTATCAAAAAAAACATGGAAAATTGTTTATTTTTATCATAGAAAAATCAATCATGTTATATTATAACTTTCTATTCATACAAATTAAAGTGGTAAATTCTTTCATAGTGTCTTCTTTTATTAGGTGGTGTCTATCCTGGATAGTTATGAAAAGAGTCTACAAGAAGCCTTTACAAGTAGTGGCAAGCCAATGGCCAAAGTCCAGATAGGTGGGGATCAACTTACGAGGGAAAGGTTTTCAGGAGCAAAATGCTTGAGAGCCGGTGCAGCGGATGCTTTTACCCGTTTTGATCACCTTTCACCGATCACATTTGAAATGTTTCATCTTTTGATGAATTTTCTAATATGCTTCAACAAAATATTGTTTAAAGCCAGCAGTGCAAAGGAGCTTGGTACCCTGAAATGTGAAGTCGATCGCCTAATGAGAACCAACTTTGATGAGGATGTAAGGAAGGCCTATGATGCAGACAAAGACTTCATCATCAGCTTTGTTGATGCACATTTAGTCGAGATGGTTCGAAACTTCTTCGGAATGGAAGACATCTATTCCCCACTGAAGAAACATGTTCCTCCAAAGTTTGAAAACGATGAGGTAATTCAAAACAAGTACATGGCTTCCTTTATTTTGTAATCATAACAACTCTTGTACTGTCACCACGATAAGAGATGAAAAAATAGATGTATGATCTCGCTGACAGCAGGACTTTATTATCCAGCATCAATAATCTGTTACAAATCCAACATAAAATCAAAGTTCTGGGGTACTGAAGTACTCTGGTAACAGAACAACTCTAAAATCTGAAGTATTATTTATCAAATCAAAATATTCAAAGTTTGACATTGGTAAAATGACCCAATCATTTTATTCATGGAGTCTGTCGTCAGCAAATATTGTGTGCTAAAGACAAGGCAAATCATCAGATAAACTTATTCTACATTGTCACTAGATAATTCTCCATTAATGAAAATTCAAACTTGCTTAAATGCTTAAACTTTCTTCAATATTGCAGGTGAAGAAAAGATGGGTTTTTACAACGTTTGGTCAACTTGTTGACGATCTAATACTGTCAAAGGAATGCCAAACAACAACAAAAGATGTCGTTGGTGAGAAACACATTTTTCATGAAATATATGAATGAAACAAAATGAAATATACATGTACATATGATATATTGACTATTTGAATGTTGCCATAATTAATTCATCTAATATTAAGATAAAGATAAAAAATGAATGGCTTTTAACTTAATTTTTCATTGTTTGAATTATGAAGTCTATTAATAGTGATATATAATAGAATTACCATCAAATCCATGAATACAATTCCATCAGAAATTCTATTTCCTTCTAGATGATGGACAGTTTGTGACCTTGGAACTATCTTCGGGCAAAATTATCCATGTGCCTATTATTAAAAAGCAGGCAACTTCACCAGACATACATGTACCAGATGCTGTCTTCAATTATGCAAATGTTGTTATTGAAATGGGTCTTGTCTATAAGGAACTTATAGACTTATGCAAGTTACCTGATAGGGACAGACTCATAAGAGTAATGAAACAATGTATGGCAATATTCAAGGCAAAAAGCAATAATAGTAAATATGCACTCGAGTGCCATAGGTTCTTGGTGCAGCATCTGGGTTTACTCTCAGAGAATGAATCAACAAAAGTTGTTCATTCTTTGTTTGTAAACACAAATGGTGCACCTCATTCACATATTCCAGCGGATTTACAGATGGAGTACCTTGTCAAAGATATTAAGAAACATATGAAACATATGTACTCAAACAAATCTGCAAGCAACATCGCAATGCGCACAAGAGGCCTGTCATGCTTAAAATCACTATCAGAAAGGTACGATTCTCAGTCAAATGTTAAAGAAAGGGCAAAAAACCACCAAAAGGGTTCATATTTTGATGACGAACTGGTTCTGGTAAAGGACTTGCAGCAGGTACAGCCCTTTCAGAAACAACCTGGAAGATACCACAATTCATTCATAAAGATGCCCAAAACAATGTTGGACTACCTAAATGTTGATCACTTTCATGAGTGGATTAGTAGTAGGACACATGCAGTTGTTACAGAATTAGGAAATTAAATAAGATAATACTTAGTATTGTACATATGATATTCCTGTGCTCCAGTTAAAATTAAATATCTAAGGTTAAGATGGATGCAAACACTCTTTAGCAACCAATTAACAAGTTGTTATAATTTTTTTCTTCAATGATGAATTGAAAACCACATGTTTTGATGAATTAGCTGTGAAAATCATTTAAAAGACATGAGAAGTATGTATGATGTTTTTACAGATATTAGCAACAGCACAGAATGTGTGCACTGTAATAATTATTGTTTAAATACATGTACTTTATAAATATGTTCAGTTGAAAACATGTCTGAAGAAGTCACTCTAAAAGTAGTAAATGAAGCTTCTTGGTTTGACCATCTGCACTCATTTCGCTGCACTGTAAATGTAAATACCCGGTATTATTATTTTGGACCAACACTGCTCACATGTTTTACGATACTTGCAATGTTATCTGCATACCTTTCACTTAAATGGTTTGCCTTACATAAAACAGAGTGTTTGGTATCATAAACGGGGTATTTGTTTGCAACTAATGCAGCTAATTCTGTTGTTAATCCGGTATAGAAAGGTGGATTTGGCACTTTGTAGACTGCATTCTCCTCTGAGAAATATCCCAACAGGGTATTGTATATTATACTAGCAATATCTGCATTAACACAGATCTCATCTGTTAGTAATTCAGAGTTATCAAACATATACATGTAGTCAATATCTGACACAAAACATTCACTGCACTGGCAGTGTCCGCTACAGGTGTCACAGCAGTTATGGAGGTGAGGGTAATCATCCTTATTGCAGTCAAAGTAGGAACACAGGAATTCCCATCGACATAACTTCGTAGAGCAGATATCCCTAACTGCTTGGTCAATTGGTACATTTGTAGCAATATCACTATTGTTAAAATATGTAATTGCCTCAGCCATTTGCCCATCTCTGCCTGCTCGTCCTACTTCTTGTTAGATATGCTGTGAAGTGTAAATACATTTTTCAAAATATTAGTTTCTGTAAATACATATTGTTAAAAAATGAATTATATGTAGAGAAACAAAATCCAATGGATCTAAGAACATATATAAAAGTCGATGACTCCCTTCTATTTTCTGTCTATGACTTCACAAAACCACAAGATATTAATTAAAGTAAGAAATTGAGAATAATGCTTAAATGTCAGGATTACTTAGTTGAGGGTAGACTTGCACTGATTGTACATGTGGTGTCATGTGTTTGCGAGAGTAATTAACGTCATACTTTTCAAGAAAGAAAAAAACAGTGTAAATTGTATGCACAAAATAATGACGTCAATATTGGTCTTAACGAGAGACCTCCCAAAAAGAAATAATGTGTTGTGTGCAAACCAAAGTAGTTTTCTTTTACTTTATTATTCTAATGATTTTGTTATTCTTATTAATGCTGAGCATGTGAATAATGACTGTGAAATGTTGTGTTACAGTATTTGTACATATCTTACTTTCCAATGATGAAGGTACACCTAAATGAATTATTCTCCTGATGTCTTCCACATCTGTCCCCATGCTGTATGCCTCTGTGGCAAACAACAAACGAATTTCTCCATTGGGGCTACTGAAGTTCTTCAAAACATCATCTTTCATCTACCAATACAATAACAAGTCAATTTGCTAAACATATAGATTCTATCAGACAACTTAACATGATAATATCTACTCTGAAAGGATTATTAGGCTTAAAACACTTCACATGTTCAATTTCAAGATCACATTATAATTAAGCTAAAGGCAATGTTACATTGAAACTTTACATGATTACTGATTTTGAATATAACCTGTACATGTGTGAGCTCATCAATTTTGAATGAGCTGCAATTTATCTTATCATCATATTGAACAAGGATTATACTTTTATCAAACAATTTTTTCCAATATCATATGAACCTTTAAAGACAATTTAAGTTATACAAATACTGTATTTGCCATAATTTTTCCCCAGTTCTGCTATCCATGACTCCACATGTTATGATAATTCATTCAGAAATACAAAAAAGTAAAAACAAAGTGAAGTAAAATCAATGCAATAACTATAACATTCCTTGTAATCAAACATCTGTTTATTTATACCTAAGAAGATAATAAATATGTTTATATTAACTTATCAAGTTCACCAAAATTGAAAGATACTTTAGATAGTAATGATATTTTTTTCTTTGCATACCGTATTTGACCCTGTCATCGTCCCTCTCCCTTTTAAGACCTCAATTTCACTTTACTTGAATTAGACTATGCATTAATAATCATGTGAAAATTAAGTTTCAAATTGTTTGACTTTCATGTTATCAATATACTTTGCAAACAGTGTTTGATTTCAAGTTTAAGGTAATTTTTAAATCAACTTACATCAGATGTACATGGTGAATGAAACTGAGCTACCTTGGGTTTCAACTCTGGATTTGTCCTTACACATTCCTCATATGCAAAACCACACCACTTCAGTTTTGAATAAACAACAGTTTTTGGAAATTCGTCATTAGTCAAAAGTTCTTGAATAATTGGCCTTATGATTGACAGGTAGGAACTTTCATTGTCCTTATTTGAGGGACGCTTTTTAAAGTTCAATTTAATGTTTGTTCTACATAATGAGGATTTAATGAGAACAAATTGGTCCATCAAAAGATTGCAAGAAATTGATTCAATAGTTTTTTTACCAGCAGTTCCAGTCAGTGCTAATACTTTTGCTAAAAACAAAAACGTGTCATCATAATTATAATTAGTGTTCCCTCATTAATTTGATAATCTGTATAAAGTGTGAGATATTAGGGTCTCTCCCTTAAGAGGGATTTGATCCCAGACATCACGTCACCCTTTATAATGAAATAATAGGATTTTATATCTCGTTACAGATTGATCAATTATTAATCATTGGGAACTTTGACATATTTTTAATTCAATCATAATTCTGACAGAAAGCAATGCAGCATGTTCACATACATGATCAAAAAATATAAGAAATTAATAAGCTGTATATACATAAGATAAAAATACTTAGCAATGATAAATTATGTAAATATAATCATAGGAAATTGTACAATATGTATACATGTATTAATGTAAGGATGTAGATATAATTACATTACATGTACTTAGTTACACAAGTGAGAAAGTGTTGAGAGTATCATTGATTATAATGGTCATTTGTATAGTAAATTCTATTGGTAAAAACACTGCATAAAATGTGAATATATATATATTTTAATTGTATCAACTGTATGTCTGTAAAAGTTTTAATTAAGGATACAGTCTTTCTGATATTGCAAACTCTTTGCATCTATGCATGTATCTAAATATATTAAATTATAATGCATCTGAAGTGACTTTTTGTTGTTCTAAAAACTTAATTATTATAAATAAACAATACTTTTTGTCAGTATTTTACCTCTGTCTTTGCTCTTTTTCTTTCCATTGAAGTGGCAGACCTCTAAAGATAGAGTGCAATTGACAGTGTTGTGCATGCTTTCTGATATTATAGTCATACATGTATGCATGTACATGTTCTTTATCTGACCATGATAAATACCGATATACGATATCGATATACACAGTGAGTTTGTATGCATTTAACTTACCACTTGGAAAGACTGCTCTTAATTTTTGAATGTTGATAAAGTCCTTACGGAATTCATCTCCCCAAAGATGTATGCAATGTGCCTCATCAACAATTATATACTTAATACTTTGCTGCACCTCCGCAGTCCGAAAAAGACGAAACACATGGTCATTTAAAAAATGTTCTGGATGTCCAATATAAAATGTATAATTATGGTGGCAAAATTGACGTAGTTCTTCATGATCCTGGAGTCTTGAGTGAATGTCTGGACATATACACAGAGCCAGTAGTAATTATCTTTTCATCCTTCTTCTCTCCATTGCTTCTGATACTGAACTAAACCCCGGTCCGAGGACTCCCAGATACCCCTGTGGCACATGCTCGAAGGCAGTGACATGGAAATCAAATGCAGTGTGTTGCGACACCTGCAACGTTTGGTACCATGTTGACTGCCAAGGGATAAATAAATCCCAACTCAAGCACTTGGATCACAGTGGTGTAACCTGGGATTGCCTAAACTGTGGTCTTCCAAATTTCTCCTCCACACTCTTTGATACATCCCCAACTGATATCTCAAACAAATTTTCACACCTACATGACACAAGCACCCTCTCCAGTAGTGATGACCCTAAAAGTCCCGGTCCTCCCAAAGCATCCTCCTCACCAAAAAAACAAACCACCTCGCCCAACACAAACAACAGATTCATCAAACCCACTAGGATAGCTACCATTAATTTCCAATCCATCTCCAATAAAAAACCCGAACTGGAACACCTGCTTCACACACTCAAACCGGACATAGTAATAGGTACAGAAACATGGCTCAACAATAACATCCCATCCCACGAATATTTCCCATCACACTCCTACACAACATACAGGAAAGACAGAACTCCAAACAAAAAAGGACAAAGCCACGGTGGAGTTCTGATAGCAGTAACAAATGCATACCACTCAGAACATGCAAAAGAACTAGACACAGACAACGAATCTATATATATTAACATCAACATGACAAATTCACATAACCTAACAGTAGGCGCATACTACAGACCACCCTCAGACAAAGGAAAATCAATCGAACACCTCGAAGACTCCATAAATAGAATAGGCCAAAACAATAACACAATAACATACATCAGTGGAGACTTCAACCTACCCCATATAGACTGGCACACCAACACCACCATCCCAAGCACACCACAACCTAAGCTACACCAGCACCTACTTAACATCATCAATGACAAGTCTCTCACTCAAACGACAGCTTCCCCCACTCGTGGCGAACACATATTAGACCTTACACTAACCAATAGGCCATCCATCATCAACAAACAAGAAATATTACCACCACTAGGAAAATCAGACCACGACATAGTTTACACCGAAATTGACGTCCGACTAAAAAAGATCAGAAGACCACCTAGAGACATCCTCATCTACAATAAAGCCAACTGGGACAACATAAAGACTGACCTTGAACAATTAAATACACAACTGGACGAACGATCAAACGACAACATAGAGGAGATCTGGCACTCCTTCAAAACAACACTAAACAAATCCATAGACAAAAACATACCCACCAAGCACATCACACACAAATCCAAACTCCCTTGGATAACCCGCCCCATTCGCCAACTCATAAACAAATCCAAACGCTTACACAAACAGCATAAATCCAATCCAGAAATCAAACATAAATATAAAGCAACAAAATCAGAACTACAAAAACAAACCAGAAACGCATACCTCAACTACCTAGAAAAAATGATAACAGACATACCAATAGACGAACCTCGATCCTCACACCCTGACAAAAAACACAATCCCAAAAAACTTTTCTCGTACATAAAAACAACTAAGAAAGAGAACTCTGACATCACAGCCCTACGGAAAGACGGACATCTATTGACGGACACAACTGACAAAGCCAACATCTTAAACCAACAATTCCAGTCTGCTTTCACACAAGAACAGAATACAACCATACCTGACAAAGGACCTTCACCACACCCAATTATGCCAGACATCCACATAACACAACAGGGCATACACAAACTACTGAACAATATAAACCCGCATAAAGCAACTGGCCCCGACAACATCCATGGCAGAATATTGAAAGAACTCAAAGACATCACGGCTCCAATCCTTACAAAAATATTTACATGCTCACTCACCACAGGAACACTTCCCCACGACTGGAAACACGCAAATGTCAATCCCATTTACAAAAAAGGCGACAAATACAATCCCGCAAACTACAGACCAATATCACTCACATGCATCACATGCAAATTAATGGAACATATAATCACCAGCGCCACCATGTCACATCTGGAAAACAACAACATACTTTACGACAAACAACACGGCTTTAGACCTTCCAGATCGTGCGAAACCCAACTGGCCACGTTCATACACGACCTCACACAAAACCACAACAACAACACGCAGACAGACATCATAATCATGGACTTTGCAAAAGCCTTTGACAAAGTACCACACAAACGCCTTCAGTACAAACTCAAATACTACGGCATCACAGGTAACACACATGCATGGATAACAGATTTTCTTTCACATCGCACCCAGACAGTAATACTCGAGGGCAAACACTCACACAAAATACCAGTAACATCCAGAGTCCTTCAAGGAACCTGTCTGGGCCCCATACTTTTCTTAATATATATCAACGACCTACATGAATACATGAAACAGTAGAAACACAGCACCCTTAGACTTTTCGCAGACGATAGTATCATTTACAAGACCATACACAAACAAGAAGACACACAGAAACTACAACACGACCTTGACAATGCAGGACAATGGGAACACGACTGGCTAATGCAATTTCACCCCGACAAGTGCAACGTCATCTCCACTACCACCAAACGCAACAAAATCCACCACAACTACACTCTCCATAACCACTCACTTGAACACGTCAAACACAGTAAATACTTAGGCCTCACGCTGCAAAACAACCTCCAATGGGACAAACACATAAACAACATCACCGCAAATGCAAACAGAACACTAGGTTTCCTAAAACGAAACCTCACAATCAATTCACCACACATTAAAGAACACGCATATAAAGCACTTGTTAGACCCAAACTTGAGTACTGCTCCTCTATCTGGGACCCACACAATACTGGCCAAATACAACAAATAGAAAAAACTCAACGCAGAGCAGCAAGATATGTACAAAACAGGTATCATAACACTTCTTCAGTCTCAGACATGTTATACACACTCCAATGGCCAACACTACAAACACGCCGTCTACAATCTCGACTCATCCTCCTATACAAAATCACACACCATCTCGTTGCCATCAACCCAGAACAATACCTAACACCTGTAGACACCCGCACTAGACACACACATCCCTATGCATACAGACACATCGCCGCCACAAAGGATACATTTAAGTACTCCTTTTTCCCACACACCATCACATACTGGAATCTCCTCCCTGTGGCAACAGTACAAAACACTACACTGGAGGGCTTCAAGGCAAACATAAACAACGTAGCCCTTGAAGCCCCCACTCACAAATAAACACCTCATTTTTTATCATGATTTTAACCTATCTACTTTTATCTATTCCAGCACCAAAAAAAAAAAAAAAAAAAAAAAAAAAAGCACTGTATATAACCCCTTCCCCCACGCCACTGAGCCAATCACTCACCTAAAATCGTCACTATTGACGGCTGGTGACTCACCAAAGAAGAAGAAGAAGAATTTGAATATCTTTGAACTTGTTCACTGATGATGGAGTTTAACGGATTGATCAAAATAATACTAGAATTTGTTATTTTTTGTAGAATTTCAAAAATGAGAGATTTTCCATATCCCGTTGGTAATACACAAATGACATCATTGGAATTTGATAGTACTTGATTAATACATTGAATTTGACCAGGTTTTAAATAATTATAATACTTGTCACGACATAAATTTATATTAGACAAAGCAATTTTTGTCTTGATTGAAAACGTAAGTTTATCTAAAAAGCGACCAGTTGCCATTGTACTGGTGGTAAAAATCGTCAACAAATAATATCAACATTTTCATAATACTGTGGTTATCAACTACGTATAATATTCATCATAAGTTCACATTGTATAATGTAAATCAAGCATGGCAGAACGCACAGAAACGGCAATCAGGAATCCTGATGTTTACCACAGACGGGGCCTCGCAGACGACATCTTGATTAATCTCGCCAGTGCCCGCTCGGGAGTGCCCTTCCGGTAACTATCGACCAATCAAACTGGCAAGATCGATAGCCCTGACCTGTCGTTGTATTTTCGGAGCGAAGCCTATTTTTAGCTTGCAGTTACGACGATAATTTTTTTTATTGTGGACGTACACCCCAGAGGCAGTCCTTGTCAGAAACTGACAAACATTGAATCACAAGGAATGCATATTAAAAATATCGCAAAAAATATGTCAAATTTGTACCAAATGTGGTACGGTGACGTTAAGCGCATTTCATAATTTCATCCTTGTCCTATTGACAAATCTCATATCACTGCGCCTCCTCGTCTGCCTACTATACTTCTACACATAGATAGTGAAAGGTAAAGGGAAATAACTCTTATACAAATATTGTAAAGCGGCAAGTTATATATTTAGATAAATACGTAGATAATTTGGAATCTCTACGTATTACTAGCAAATGGTATTCTACATTTGCTATTAACTTGCTAAATTTATCTATAGGATTAATATGTAGATAATTGGAATCTCTACGTATTACTAGCAAATGGTATTCTACATTTGCTATTAACTTGCTAAATGTATATATAGGGTTAATACGTAGATAATTGGAATCTCTACGTATTACTAGCAAATGGCATTCTACATTTGCTATTGACATTTTAGATTTATATATAGGATTATACGTAAATATTTGGAATCTTTACGTATTAATAGCAAATGGCCTTCTACATTTGCTAGTCTTTCTATAAGACATTAATCTATATATAACAGCATAATTTAATTACGCTACTACAGCATTAATAGTCGGACTGTAGTATTACATGTATTTAATATACAAGGGTATCTAGTCTTGTAAATAAGTTGTGTTTATATTTAGATCAATACGTAGATATTTGGTCTTACTACGTATTGCTAACAGGTGACATTCTACACTTGTTATTATATCTGTAATATATATAAAGTTCTCTTATGTAAATATTGTGAATATTTATAGTTCTAAAAGGGAACCTGTAAATTAGACTAGTTGATAGTCATCTATATCTGTACATGCAGTATTCATTAATTATTAAGTACCTGTTGAGAACATGGAGTCCAATAGAGAGTGATTGAGGGAAATTGGAACATGTGTAGTTGTACATTGTAATTTATCAAACCATTTGTAATCATCTTCTGTATTACATTGTATACTCATTGTAAATTATTCATTATTCGATTGTTATACTTGTTAAATTGTTAATTGCTATTTCTCATGGGTAGAAATAATAAACCGTGAATTTAATATCTGTCTTTGAGTAGTTCTTATAGTTAAAGGCGTTAGTTATAAAGGACTTGAGGGATCACTGAATGTGATCTGTGATCACAAACGTAATAAACCCTACGAAAATTGGATACAGTCAAGCCGACCACGTATAACGCTACCTCAGGAACCTGTTGGAGACTTCGACACGGAACCAATTTCGTTACAATATCTACTTACACCCGGTCCATATAAACCCCTACCGCTCTACCGCTGACTTGTATCGATGTATTGAATGAGTGTAGTTATTTATAGACTCCAGTACTGTCGCCAAATCCACAGGTAAACTGGTACTGGATGCTACGCTCGGACCTCTCATCCAGCTTAACGAAACTGAATGGCTAGTTAGCTTAACCGATCTATATATCATCAACAATGCGTCTGTATCTACTTAAAAACAAAACAAATATTCTTCAAATTGCATAAAAATTCACTTGACTAGTATTTCTTTATTTTAGATATTTTAACAAATCTTCACATTTCTAGTAAAACTGCATATGAAACTCCTTATAGATCTAGCTATGCTCATTACGTAGGGAACCGCCATAACATGTCCCGGCTGCAGGCCGTGTGCAAAAAGTCAAAACACACGTGGGATTTATAAGACGAGTCCTAAACTGTCCAGTCCTATATTTAGGATTTTCAATAAGTGGTTTGTAATATTATTACAGCAAAACTGACAAGCTAGAAGGTTAGTGGCATTTTAACCGTACTGTTATATATAATTAGCCATCAGCTTGGATCTGGTGCCGTACAGATAGTGAGTTCACTCACGATGTGATTATTGCAAGCCAACGTAAATGCTATCGGAATGCTCTTTAAAGTTTGTTAATGATCTCAAACACACTTAAAACTTATTGTGGCAATATTAAAGTAACTAAATTATAATATTTTCAAATAGTTCTGATAACTATTCATGTGTAATATCTCCAGACATTGACATGTGTACGGATCGAATACGGCGGACTGCCAATGTTTTTGACATGTTCTGCAAGATATATTTCACTGTTTCAGTTACGGTGGCCAATAAAAGAAAACAAGCACAGTGCAATTATATTATGTTATTTCTTCTAAATACAACACTTTTTGTGCAAGTTGTCAAGCATTTATTGTGAATGTTTTGCAATGAAATTACCACCTTTATAACACTGAATTTGTGGTTCCCCGGACATCGTTTTCCCCAAAATTTGAATGCGCAAAATATACCGATAGTAGATTTTTTTCAGTATTTAAAGCCATAAGAAAAAATACATGTGCAAAGTACACTGGTGTGTAAGTAACACAAGATTTTACGGTATTTGTAACATTTACGATTGTGTTTGGTATAGCTGATGTAGCCAGAGCGCCCCGCGATTTACCTGTGGATTTGGCGACAGTACTCGAGTCTAAAAATAGCCACGTTGTGTCGGTAGAGTGTTAGCGTTTATCGCTACACGGTACAGAATTTCTCGTTGTGTTACAACATAATATTTATCATTCGCAGTTGGGGTGGACCGGGTGTAAGTACTTCATTGTTTTATCCAACTTCTACTTAAGTAGTTTAACATATCTACTTAAGTACTTCATTGCTTTAACCGTCTTCTTCTTAAGTAGTTTAACATATCTACTTAAGTACTTCATTGTTTTAACCAACTTCTACTTAAGTAGTTTAACATATCTACTTAAGTACTTCATTGTTTTAACCAACTTCTACTTAAGTAGTTTAACATATCTACTTAAGTACTTCATTGTTTTAACCAACTTCTACTTAAGTAGTTTAACATTTCTACTTAAGTACTTTATTGTTTCAATCAACTTCTACTTAAGTTGTTTAACATATCTACATAAGTGTTTTAACCAACGTCTACTTAAGTAGTTTAACATTTCTACTGAAGTGTTTCAAACCAAAAAAATATGTCTGGTAATGGTTACCCGACCGACTCTTATTTGTTTTACCCCCGACCCTAATTTTTTCACACTTTTCTACGAAAAAAACCAGTCGGGATTTCGATCTCAGATACTAAAAGAAGAATCCTCCTGACCGATCGACTATATTTTTTTGCAAATGTAACCCTAAACAGACATATGTTTTTTGTACTTAAGTAGTTTAGCATACAATGTATCTACTTAAGTTCTTCATTGTTTTAACCAACTTCATCGTGCCCAGAAACAATTCAATTCAATTCAACCAACTTCTGCTTCTCATTACTTTTGCACGGGGCGAGTTGGTTCGTGGGTGTTTTCTAGACGATTATGTAAAATGTACTTAAGTAACAAGAACCAAAGTTACACTTAAGTAAAACTAAACAATACTTAAGTAAACACAACACATAATGACCTAAAAGTCATTAAGTACTTAAGTGGTAAAAAAAGACACTTAAGTAGTTTTGGTATTTTATCCTGAAACGGCCTTCCATAGTTTAATACGGTTTGACTGGTTGGACCAGGTTGTTCGCGTATGAATTAAAGACAGACTTGGTGATTTTGTATTGTTTTCAGTCGAGTCTTGACAAAATCCTCACAGGCCTGTAGCAAAAACTGCAGGTTCGTCAGGATTATGATAAACAAATTAATGACTTTAACAAACGGTCGAACCGGTTGTTCCGTGTCAAAATCTTAACATGTATAAATTCAGTTTACAGAGCGTGGGTTTTCCCGGGTTGTTCGCGCATGCGTAATCGTACATCCTTTTGTCCCAGTTTTCCAACATGGCGTCGGAAGACGAGACCGTATATTGTGTTTGTCGAAAACCTTACGATGAAAACGAATTTATGATCGAATGTGACGTTTGCAAAGACTGGTTTCACGGCAGGTATGAAGGCAATCAGTACGAAATAGTCTTAACTGCTCCTTTGTTGTGCAGAATGTCTGAATGAAAAAAAAATCCGGACACTCAGCTGTTTTGGCTTGTGTCAAATATCTGTCTTGTATAGCAGACATGTTGACGCCATTTATTATAATACCATAGGGTTTCAACGATAAATGTGTTTAAATTTAAGAAATTATGTATAACCAATTAATGATAATGCAATGTTACGTTAAAGAAAAGCCCCATATAGGATATATGTTGTCACAACCTTACTACAGGCCCTAAGTTCATTTGACAGATTCGGCTTTGGCTTATCTGAAGCACTGACTCACCATTCATGAGATATTTGCTGTTGGGAGACATTATAAATTATCTGCGTGCACATTGCATCACAAATTAATCTTCTTGATTGTAAGAAGTGTCCATAAATACATGTTTTGGTCTTTGTTTACATTTTGGTATAAGGGGAGTTAACCTCTGATTTTCTGATGGTAGTACATCTAAGCTTGTGCATATTGAAGATTCCACAGTAAAAAAAAATACATGTTATAAGCTAAACATCTACAAAATAACTAATGTATCAAGTTGCATTGAATATTTCCGACTGTATTCCTTTGTTTGTCGGTGGGTCAGTTCCAATACTCTATGGTTACACTTTTGTATTAATTAATATTCATGCATTTGTGGTTTTCAGTTGTGTTGGTGTCCAAGAGTACCAGGCTATAGACATAGAAATTTACCACTGCCCAAAATGTCAGCATATGCATGGACCTCTTGTTTGTAAGTCAGTGGTATAAGCTTACAACAAATCTTATAGAAAATGAATAAAATATGTAGGGTATTATATTACAGCCAAGACAATTAATTAATTTAGTTAATTAGTTTCAGATTTGAGGTTCTGTTTTAGGTGATTTATACTTGATTATGTGTAATTAGATTGAAACATCTTATCAGAGTGTTATTAGTGTTTATGTACTGATTTAAACAGGTTAATTAAATATTTTAAGGATTTTTTTTATTAATTTTCCAGTGAAAAAGAGACGTAACTGGCACAGGCATGACTATTCTGAAGAAGATGTGGAAGAAAAGGTACCAGTAGTTGTGGCGCAACAGTAGACTTGATTATGTGCATGTTCTACTGTGCATCCAGATTTCCGAATATCTGGAGTTGCTAACGAATACTTCAGGATGGTGTTGTTTTGTTTATGTGGAATTAATTATAATGTTTCATGAGATGCAAACAATTAAATTTTTCCCAAATTATGACTACCCTTCTTTCACAACTACTGGTAGGGTCCCAGTATAGTTATTGGTTTTAGATATCAGTGAAATCATGGAAAATTTGCTTTAATAATTTTGTAAAAAAAAAAATTATTGAAAAAATAATGATATACCAACATTAAAACTTGTTATCTGAAAACAATAATGACAAGTCATATGCCATTGTATATCTTTATCTTTAAGATGTTCAGATTGTATATCTTTATCTTTAAGATGTTCAGATTAACAACAATTATCTTTAAGATGTTCAGATTAACAACAATTGTCTTTAAGATGTTCACATTAACAACAATTGTCTTTAAGATGTTCACATTAACAACAATTGTCTTTAAGATGTTCACATTAACAACAATTATCTTTAAGATGTTCACATAACAACATTTTAAATCACATAAACTATCAAAGATGTTAACATTAACAATTAAGATGTTCACATTAACAACAATTTCTTTAAGATGTTCACATAACAACATATTTCTTTAAGATGTTCAATTAACACAATTTATTCAATAACAACAATTTCTTTAAGATGTTCAATTACAACAATTTGTCTTTAAGATGTTCAATTAACAACAATTGTCTTTAAGATGTTCACATTAACAACAATTTCTTTAAGATGTTCACATTAACAACAATTTTTAAGATGTTCAATTAACAACAATTGTCTTTAAGATGTTCACATTAACAACAATTGTCTTTAAGATGTTCAATAACAACAATTTCTTTAAGATGTTCACATTACACACTTAACATACAACAATTTCATTTAAGATGTTCACATTAACAACAATTGTCTTTAAGATGTTCACATTAACAACAATTCTTTAAGAGTTCAATTAACAACAATTGTCTTTAAGATGTTCAATTAACAACAATTTCTTTAAGATGATTTCAATTTTCTTAAGATGTTCACATTAACAACAATTTTTTATGTCTTAAACATACTTAGATGTTCAATTTCTTTAGATGTTCACATTAACAACAATTTCTTTTTAGATGTTCACATTAACAACAATTTCTTTAAGATGTTCACATTAACAACAATTGTCTTTAAGATGTTCACATTAACAACAATTGTCTTTAAGATGTTCAGATTAACAACAATTGTCTTTAAGATGTTCACATTAACAACAATTGTCTTTAAGATGTTCACATTAACAACAATTATCTTTAAGATGTTCACATTAACAACAATTGTCTTTAAGATGTTCACATTAACAACAATTGTCTTTAAGATGTTCACATTAACAACAATTATCTTTAAGATGTTCACATTAACAACAATTGTCTTTAAGATGTTCACATTAACAACAATTGTCTTTAAGATGTTCACATTAACAACAATTGTCTTTAAGATGTTCATATTAACAACAATTGTGTTGCAGGCTGTACAAACAGGAACAGTGGTTTTTATAAAAGAGCTCAAAAATAGGATGTTTCCAAGGTGAGATTGAAATGAGGAAAGAGGTCAGGTCATATTTGAAATTCTTTGGGTGATATCTACTGACTGAATCTTCTTTTCCATATGATTAATAAAACATATCTTGGACATTAAAATATTGTTTTGAGACGACATGGAGTTATGTATAGAAGGATAGTGGAGGTTTTATTTTGGTTAATATTATCATAGAATAGATAATTTTGTATTTATGCTACACAAAATTACTTTAAACTCAGTTAACTCACATATATCTGCTTGTTGAGTGATATGATGAATTGTTTATTCAGTGCTGATGAGATTCCTGTGATGAGATGCCATGGCAGCGAACTAACACCAGAGTTTCTCAGACAGAATGGTTTTCATGTTCCCATCGTCGTGGAGAAAAAAGAGGGTCTGGGTTTGGTTGTACCGCCTTCAAAGTTCAGTATTCAGGATGTGGAAAATCTTGTTGGTATGTTTACATGTACAGTGTTACATGACTTCTTAAAAATATATGATACTTATAAATATTTAGTTTAATTTGTAATTGTATAAGGAATTGCAATGTATTTTTATTTGGATTAAATTTAAAACAAAGAAAAAATGCTGCCAGTATTCCTTCAGTGGTAATATTATATGAAATCGTTCACCACCTCACATACTTCAAAATATTATAACATCAAACTGATTGATAAACCACAAAATATGTAAACAAGAAAAGAATCCCTGATATTCAACTACTGAATATGAGTGAATTTAAAAAAGAGTTCTGAGAGGTATGTATGTGTAAATATTTGAATTTTTTTAGGTTCAATGCGGGAGATAGATGTAATAGATGTCGCCAAACAGGAGGACTATAAAATGCTGATGAGAGAATGGACAGAATATTATAACAGTCCGAACAGGTCCAAAATCTACAACGTTATCAGTCTGGAGTTCTCTAAAACACAGTAAGATGTATATTCTAATCAAAGACATTGTATTTATTCTGAAGTAGAACTAGACCGTCTACATATTACAGAGTTATCTGCCCATGCAGGTAGGTATTGATTATGAGTGAAAACTTTGTCATTTTCCCTGAAAAAATGTGACATTACATCACAAAAACATGCAATATGATGTAACAATCGGTACCTATCCACAATGGTGGATAACACTGTAAGACATAAAATAGATTGAATACAAAATATAAAATATCAACTTTATTTCTTTTACATCGATTACGAAAAAAGTTATACAACTTATGCAAATCACTCTCGATGACCCGGTTGTAAGTGTGCGAGGGGTCTTAGTGTGGGAGGAAACCGGAGTGCCCGGAGAAAACCCACGTGATCGGGCAGATGACCCCTAACCTTTTCACGTCCGCGCCGGGGATCAAACCCCGGCCAGCTAGGTGAAAAGCAAGCGGCCTAACCATTACACCACCCGATCACCAGAATACAAAATACCAAAAGACTTACTGAAGCATATTGAATATAAATGTAATTGTATTCTCAATAAGGCAATCCCAATTTGTATTGAATAACTGTCTTGTAAATGTGTACCAGGTTGTCAGAACTTGTGATACCTCCTACCCTGGTGCGACAACTGAGCTGGGTGTCCAATGTCTGGCCAGAACAGTTACCTGATGACTGTACGTACACCAAGCCTGCCGTCCAGAAATACTGTCTGATGGGTGTGAGGGAAAGCTTCACGGACTTCCACATAGACTTTGGTGGTACCTCAGTCTGGTACCATATCTTACGGGTAAGTATTGACACCTCAGTCTGGTACCATATCTTACAGGTAAGTATTGACACCTCAGTCTGGTACCATATCTTACAGGTAAGTATTGACACCTCAGTCTGGTACCATATCTTACGGGTAAGTATTGACATCTCATACTGGTACCAAATCTTACGGGTAAGTATTGACACCTCAGTCTGGTACCATATCTTACGGGTAAGTATTGACACCTCAGTCTGGTACCATATCTTACAGGTAAGTATTGACCCAGTCTGTCTGGTACCATATCTTACGGGTAAGTATTGACACCTCAGTCTGGTACCATATCTTACGGGTAAGTATTGACACCTCAGTCTGGTACCATATCTTACGGGTAAGTATTGACACCTCAGTCTGGTACCATATCTTACGGGTAAGTATTGACACCTCAGTCTGGTACCATATCTTACGGGTAAGTATTGACACCTCAGTCTGGTACCATATCTTACGGGTAAGTATTGACACCTCAGTCTGGTACCATATCTTACAGGTAAGTATTGACCCCTCAGTCTGGCCCCAATTTCTCGAAACAAACTTAAGTCACAAACTGACTAAAGTCAAAAAATTTCATATAAGTTACATAAGGAGAAAAACTTAAGTTTTGACTTAAGTCTGCCCTTTTGTTTCGAGAAATCAAGGCCAGGTACCATATCTTACGGGTAAGTATTGACCCCTCAGTCTGGTAATGACAGATTGAATGCCTTAAGGCTTAACCAAGTTTGATTACCACTTCAGGCAAATGTGATTTAAGCAGAATCAGGACAGGTTGATTACAAAAATTGGTTCTCCTTTTTACATTCTGTAACAAAAATGTATTGTTAACCAGTTTTCTTGAAACTTGATTACAATATGATCTTATAGTTTTACCCTTAGGCCTTTGATACCAATAACAATGTGATTACATAGTTTTACCTTTAGGGCTTTGGCCTATTTGGCGGACATGACATAGAATGCAAGTCTACTTGTAAGAAAACACTATTATTTCTTTTCAATACAGTGTGTATATATTTCTTGTTGACTTGATGTTTAAGTTCCTCCAAAAACAATGTAAACTAAAAATACTTTTAAATGGTGATGACAAACACATTTTTGTGAATGTTATCGTTGCAGACTTGTAGCCCCATCAGCACATGATAATATTGTTATTGATTTGACAGGAAGTTTATGTTAGACATGATGATTTCAGGGAGAGAAAGTGTTCTACCTGATCCGGCCATCCCAGGCCAACTTGTCCCTGTATGAGAGCTGGTTGTCTTCGTCGACTCAGAGTGAAACATTCTTCGGTGATCAGGTGGACACATGTTATAAATGTGTTGTGAAACAAGGGCAGACCCTTTTTATTCCCACCGGCTGGATCCACGCGGTATTCACACCCATCGATTCCCTTGTGTTCGGAGGCAACTTCTTACATGATCACAACATACCTCTTCAGCTTCAGTAAGTCTTTTATACAAATAATAATCAGATTGTCTGTCTTACCTTCTGTCCATTTACAATTACGAATCAGCGGTATTGTTCTCAAATTGTTATCATATGATATACAATATTATTGCAGGCATCTTACTGAGCATGTCATAACACACTTTCAAATTAAAATATTGCTTATGGTTTGATAGTGAGTCATTTCCAATTAAATAAACATAGAATATTACTGGGTGTAAATATAAATTGATTAACTTGTATATATAAGAAATGAAGTTTACTTTATTACATATATATATGATATTATTTAATGTAAATATAAATATGATTAACTTGTGTATGTAAGAAATGAAGTTTACTAAATTTTCTGTGAATATTTTGTGTAAAATGTCGTCTAGATAAATTGATAGCTTTGAAAACTTCTGTCTGTGAACAGAGTGTATGAAATAGAGAAGCGTGTGAAGACACCAGCCAAGTATCTTTTCCCAAGCTTTGAAACAACCAACTGGTATGCAGCCAAACACATACTGGACATCCTGAAAGGTAATGTATGTTATATATAGACTACAGTTAGGGTTAGACATCCTTTTGAAAGGTAATGTATGTTATATATAGACTACAGTTAGGGTTAGACATCCTGAAAGGTAATGTATCTTATATATAGACTACAGTTAGGGTTAGACATCCTGAAAGGTAATGTATGTTATATATAGACTACAGCTAGGGTTAGACATCCTGAAAGGTAATGTATGTTATATATAGACTACAGCTAGGGTTAGACATCCTGAAAGGTAATGTATGTTATATATAGACTACAGTTAGGGTTAGACATCCTGAAAGGTAATGTATGTTATATATAGACTACAGTTAGGGTTAGACATCCTGAAAGGTAATGTATGTTATATATAGACTACAGCTAGGGTTAGACATCCTGAAAGGTAATGTATGTTATATATAGACTACAGTTAGGGTTAGACATCCTGAAAGGTAATGTATGTTATATATATAGACTACAGTTAGGGTTAGACATCCTGAAAGGTAATGTATGTTATATATAGACTACAGTTAGGGTTAGACATCCTGAAAGGTAATGTATGTTATATATAGACTACAGTTAGGGTTAGACATCCTGAAAGGTAATGTATGTTATATATAGACTACAGTTAGGGTTAGACATCCTTTTGAAAGGTAATGTATGTTATATATAGACTACAGTTAGGGTTAGACATCCTGAAAGGTAATGTATGTTATATATAGACTACAGTTAGGGTTAGACATCCTGAAAGGTAATGTATGTTATATATAGACTACAGTTAGGGTTAGACATCCTGAAAGGTAATGTATGTTATATATAGACTACAGTTAGAGAGATCAGTAGGGTTAGACATCCTGAAAGGTAATGTATGTTATATATAGACTACAGTTAGGGTTAGACATCCTGAAAGGTAATGTATGTTATATATAGACTACAGCTAGGGTTAGACATCCTGAAAGGTAATGTATGTTATATATAGACTACAGTTAGGGTTAGACATCCTGAAAGGTAATGTATGTTATATATAGACTACAGCTAGGGTTAGACATCCTGAAAGGTAATGTATGTTATATATAGACTACAGTTAGGGTTAGACATCCTGAAAGGTAATGTATGTTATATATAGACTACAGCTAGGGTTAGACATCCTGAAAGGTAATGTATGTTATATATAGACTACAGTTAGGGTTAGACATCCTGAAAGGTAATGTATGTTATATATAGACTACAGTTAGGGTTAGACATCCTGAAAGGTAATGTATGTTATATATAGACTACAGTTAGGGTTAGACATCCTGAAAGGTAATGTATGTTATATATAGACTACAGTTAGGGTTAGACATCCTGAAAGGTAATGTATGTTATATATAGGCTACAGTTATGGTTAGACATCCTGAAAGGTAATGTATGTTATATATAGACTACAGTTAGGGTTAGACATCCTGAAAGGTAATGTATGTTATATATAGGCTACAGTTATGGTTAGACATCCTAAAGGTAATGTATGTTATATATAGACTACAGTTAGGGTTAGACATCCTGAAAGGTAATGTATGTTATATATAGACTACAGTTAGGGTTAGACATCCTGAAAGGTAATGTATGTTATATATAGACTACAGCTAGGGTTAGACATCCTGAAAGGTAATGTATGTTATATATAGACTACAGTTAGGGTTAGACATCCTGAAAGGTAATGTATGTTATATATAGACTACAGTTAGGGTTAGACATCCTGAAAGGTAATGTATGTTATATATAGACTACAGTTAGGGTTAGACATCCTGAAAGGTAATGTATGTTATCTATATATGTATAAGCTACAGTTAGGTTAGACATCCTGAAAGGTAATGTATGTTATATATAGACTACAGTTAGGGTTAGACATCCTGAAAGGTAATGTATGTTATATATAGACTACAGTTAGGGTTAGACATCCTGAAAGGTAATGTATGTTATATATAGACTACAGTTAGGGTTAGACATCCTGAAAGGTAATGTATGTTATATATAGACTACAGTTAGGGTTAGACATCCTGAAAGGTAATGTATGTTATATATATAGACTACAGTTAGGGTTAGACATCCTGAAAGGTAATGTATGTTATATATAGACTACAGTTAGGGTTAGACATCCTGAAAGGTAATGTATGTTATATATAGACTACAGTTAGGGTTAGACATCCTGAAAGGTAATGTATGTTATATATAGACTACAGTTAGGGTTAGGAGACATCCTGAAAGGTAATGTATGTTATATATAGACTACAGTTAGGGTTAGACATCCTGAAAGGTAATGTATGTTATATATAGACTACAGTTAGGGTTAGACATCCTGAAAGGTAATGTATGTTATATATAGACTACAGTTAGGGTTAGACATCCTGAAAGGTAATGTATGTTATATATAGACTACAGTTAGGGTTAGACATCCTGAAAGGTAATGTATCTTATATATAGACTACAGTTAGGGTTAGACATCCTGAAAGGTAATGTATGTTATATATAGACTACAGTTAGGGTTAGACATCCTGAAAGGTAATGTATGTTATATATAGACTACAGTTAGGGTTAGACATTCTGAAAGGTAATGTATGTTATATATAGACTACAGCTAACATATACAAAATAGTAGAAATCCGGCTCGGATGTGATTTTTCCGTCTACTGAGACAATCATGCGATGTCATAATAAATGATGTCAAAACTACCGGTGACATTGTTATTACGCATGTGTCTTACAGTATTTATGACATGGCTGGCTAATTATGTGATAAATAGACTTGAGCTGTCAATCAAGTACAGTTTGATATAACATGTGCTATATTACTAGTAACCTATAAATTATATAAGAAATAATGGTATAATCAAACCTGTCTATGAATACCGCCTTAAAGAAAATTGGTCTTTATAGCCAGGTGGCCTTTATATACAGGTGGTATCGACCATTTGAGATTCAGAGAAAGTGGCCTTTGTAAGCTTTTACAGATTTTACTAGACTAAATGCTAAAGCTGGGGATGTAGCCAATATAGATTATTTTGGTCGTTGTTTGCTGTAAATTGATGTAATTTTGTATTGATTTGAATGTGAAAAACCTAGAGAAATAAAAACATTGCTGTTTTCTGTTTTTATTTGTATATGTTAAAGACTTGTGATTTGTGACTGATATTTTTATTTTTCATTTCTAGACTATGATGATGAAAAAACGAAACCCCCTGTACACGTCCTCAATGGAGGCAAGGCTTTAGCATCCCACCTCAAGTCCTGGACACAGCGCAAAGATGTAAGCCTTCTATCAAATGGTCTTAAGACACTGTATATGTCTTAATTAGAATTTCTATATATATTTTATTGAGTGTTGAATAAATAAAAAGAAAAAAAGCAAAAAACATATACTTTTAAATAAATTCATTTGGTAAATATTTTATCCCTCATCAGTTTTAGATTAATTGAAACACGAAATGTATATATTGTTTTAAATTCATGATTGTAAACATAACTTTTGTAAAGTGAAGATAGTTACATTTTTATTTGTGGGATGAATAGATCATAAATTTTGACAACCTTTTGATGAGAAATAATGGTGATATTTAAATGCGTAAAAAGAGTAACTGACTTTTCACTCTAAAGTAGAGCAGAACATCTATTGTGATGCAGATAAATATGTCCATATTAATCAACTATTAACAAACTCAGGGAAGAGCATCTGATAGGTTCTTCATTACTGCATTCAAGTGGAATTAATTTTTGATAAATATTGATTGTTAATTTTAATTTGAGTTAATTATCTGATAATGAACAGTGTTTTTGAGCCCTCTATTGATCTGGCCACACATTAATGCATCTGTTTACGGGGCTATTTTCACTGCTGGATTAAGAAACAAACAAGAATCCTATGTTATACTTCTCAAAGAGAGAGTTGTTGAGTTTGCAGTAGAAAATATCCCAGTATACAGATAGGCTTATGGTTGATATGTTTGACTGACACATGAATATCTTCTCTATTTTCTTGCTGTGGAAATGTTGGATGACTGGTTCGTTCACAACAGTTGAACAACCTGCATCTAGTGAGTTTTATCATTTCTTCTCTGCATTTACTATTTCTCCAGTGGGCTGGTGTTTTGAAAGTTCTTTTTGTAGTTTTGTATCCATCTTTTGTCTTGTTGATGCTTGTGACCTGTAGAAACAATATACCTTCCTCATCACATGATCAGGATATCAAATGTCACATGATCCTGATGGTAATATCATGTGATCATCGTGTACACAATGACATGATCATGGTGTAAATGTAATGTGACCACATTTACAGATATGATGATGTCCGTGTCTTGTGATTGTCACAGAACGTACAGAGTATTTCGGTACATAAAGTGCTGCATGTTCCATAACCCCTTTATTCTAGCTCTGTGGCAAGCTGTAGAATACTTTGCTATGTATGGAAGCTTCACTAAACTGCTGACTAGACACTTACAGACAGTCACTAATGATTAGAAGCTTGAGTCTGTGATAAACAATTAGCATTATATCTACAGTTAGATCATAGGACAGAGATTCAGTTTTTACATCCATTACAAGTAGCTACAGTTTTGATCACTTTTTCTATCTTATCACAGCCATGGGATATGTGAGGCCTGTTGTTATATCAGTGTCCATCTGTTTGTCTGTCCGTCCACCAACAACTGATTTCCAAAGAATTGCTTATGATAATAGCTGATAATATGTAGATGACTCCTGTCTTGATTTCAAAGAAAATTTCGTAATTTTCGGGGGTTTTGTACTAAATACCATGATTATACTACTAGAAATTCAAGATGGCCTCATTGGCCCTACAGAGATCAAATTTTTTAAATCAAAATGATTTCAGTGAAAGGTGTTGTTGGTTGATGAATATAATGAAAATGTTTTTGAGTGGGTTCACAAATAAAACATAACTGTTCTCTTATAAATAATTAATAGCTGCGAAATCTCAAAATCCTCTGATATATAATTTCAGTGAAAACTAGTATACAGGACCACTAAGCACAATGATACTATTTTTGAAAACGTCTGTGGTCATGGTCACAAATTTTAAAATCAAAATACACAGTGTAAATACATTTCGGAAAAAGGCTGGATTTATTATGACTAAGGACCAATTTAGTGGGTAGACCAGGCTCTTTCTGACATTATTAGTTAAATAATAATTAATGTTAGCTATAAATTATAATTAATGTTAGCTAGTGGTGAAAAATACATAATGGTATACTTTTTTGTATCCATTTTTAAGCAAGCAAAAGTGTCAGTCATTTGTCATTTCATTGGACATTATTTGTGCTGCATAAAGTTTTTTGTGAAGTTGGGGGGAGCTGGATGGAGGCGGGGATTTGGTTTAACACTCCGATTCTCGCTTATGTAAACCAATGCAAATATAGTATAAAGGCTATGAAAATAAAGCAGAGGTATATTACACAGTGGACACAGACTCTACAGCCTTGTATGGCTTTACTATAAACAATATGCTCCTAGTCGTATATATCTAGCACTATCTGCCAAGCTCCTGCACAACTAATTATTTTTACCTATCATTGACACTGTATCAACGTTACCTTGTTACCACGTTTACGTTTGTTGTTGTTACAGAGTGTGTTGAGTTTCTGGTTAGTTATTGTACAGAATTCTGTTTTCTATACGATCACAGTAGTATATATCAAGTAAATCTGATTTCTTCTGTATCAATTATCTATGATAGGAATTAATTGTTTCTTTATACAGATAATGTAGAATAATATATCACATAATTTTGTTCGAAAGTTTTGTAACAACATTTTAAATTCAGTTAAGATAGTCTACCTTAAACAAAATCAATTATTTATGTATTTACCTTTAAAATTTTAAACAAATTCCGTTATAGATCTTTACTATATTGTGATTCAATATCTGTTTCAGTTTGTAAAAGATGCCAAGCACGATGTTCCAGAGACAATACAGTATGGCAGACTGTTAAAAGACTTAGCCAAGGCTTGTAAAAGATTTGATACAACAGTAAGTTTGTGTTATCATTCCATTGTTGCTTTTCTTGCACAGAATGTCCAACTTTCTGGAGAAAAAATTCAGTAAATATTTTTTTACAAAAGCAAAACATGAACACTAGGATATTCAGCAGAACGTTTTACTCTGAATTAAGACTTTTGTATAGACATTTACAGTCATGACAGGATCATATACTTCTATATGGAATGTACTTACTTTTATCATTCTCATCATTATCAATTATCAGGTAACTCTTCCCATACCGTTGTTGTGTACAGAAGTAGTTGAAGCTATCTCTTTTATAATAAGCTGTGTTCAGCAGATAAGTTGTAAAATAAAAATCACAAAACACCTTCCTCAGTTATCAACATACATTGGTTCCCATTTATCCTCATTATTTTGGCAGAATTTCAATCTCATCAGAAAACAAACCGTCATATTTTTCACATTATGTAGCTTGCATGACAGCATTTAGTCTTGAACCAAGTTTAGAATAACAGTACAGAAAGAGTTAAAAGTAATATACCATAGATGAGATGCTGAAGAAGGCTTTATGGAGAGAATTATTTCGTTTAACAGACAAAAGGCAGTCCAGTGAAATTAAAAATTGAAAAACAGAAAATTGAAAAGCCAAAGGAGAAACATGAGAAAAATGTGAAGACAAAAAAGAAGAAAAAGAATGTACCTCCCAAACAGATGGTCAACTTAGATCTGCTCCACCAGCACACTCAGGAAAAACTGCTGGAGATGCAGAACGAACAGAAAAAAAACATTTACGAATTTCCAGTGAGTAAAATGATGTTAAGATAACTTCAAATTTGGATATTTTTATTATGCATTTGTGGCAAGGTGATATGGAGGTTTATTTACCCGAAGGTGTAATATTTCCTAAGGGTTTGTCTGAGAGAAATATAACATTTGATGGTACTAAACCTCCACATCAGATAACACATGTTTCTTCTGTCATTGTTGTAAGATGGGCAGTTACCATGGGAGCATGCTCCCCCCCCCCCCCCCTGTGAAATAGGACGTTCCCCCCCTGTGAAATAGGATGTTTCATTTCACAGCAATGTTATTTGTTTCAATTTAACACAGACACAGTTATAAAAATTTCAGGTATAATAATAGAAAGTATGCTGTTTATATTTGGAAATGAAGAGTGTTTTTGTACATATGTAAATTTTGATTTATACAGGATGATGATGACGATTCTCTACCTGGGTCACTGAAAGTTAGAATTCCTAAGGCAGGAGCATACATTGATCCAGCCCTCAAACAGGACAAAAAGGGTTCCCTTAAGTTTGAAATGACCGATATGCCTCTAAAACAGGAGAACGTACCACCTGATGGAATAGTGATAGAGTCGCCGCTGGATTCCAAAGCTATAGCTAAAGGATTAAAACTTAAAGTGTCCAATGGAAAAATTGTCAGGTAATTACAGGGAACAGTTCTATCAAAACATCATTCTAAACACTAAAGGGTCCATTCTCTTAAAAATAATCATGATCAATAAAAAGAGATATATACATTTAAATAAAAAAATATGATTTGTCTAAAGGAAATGATTGATAGAGACATAATTGAGTGGCCTTCTGTTAATGTTTTCTTGCCATTGCTGTTATTTTACCCATGGTCTACTTGATTTGCTCTCTTGAGATGTCTTCTCAGAAGATCTTCCAGCTTGTAGATGGAAGCTTTCAAAAGTAGGATGGGGCGAATCAAGTAAGGTTCAGGGTCTGAGTATAATTTCTAATTTCCGGCAATAAAATCCTTAAATTTGTGTGTTTTAACATTTTTGCTATTTCTTCTACTATAAAACTGTATTGTAGATTTAGACAAGTTTGTCTGTTATTTAAACTTTGTTATTTGATCATTTCTGTGTTATTACTATCATAGTGATGTCAAGAAAGGAAAAAGTAGGAAAGTTGGTGGGAAGTTTGAGCCACTGGTTGGAGGAGAGGAAGCAGACAGTGATACTGATAATTTAGTGGTGGACGAAAATCCACAACGAGGAAAGAAAGCAGCAGCAAAGGGTTCCAAGTCAGCCTCGACACTGAAGCCAGGATCACTCAAGTTAAAGTTATCCTGTTAGTAATGTATTCTCTATTTGGTTAAGGTTTTCATAATTTTGAAGTTTTTCACAGACAAAGATAAAAGTGAACACCTTGTGTTGTCAGGCTAGGATGGAACTGTGTAGACAATTTAGCATGTCCTTTGATGATGATCAAGCGTAAAAAGATTTTATCATTTTGTATTCAGTTTTACATTTTGTATGTGTCAATTGAACATGAGTTTGAGAAAATATCTAGAACTACTGATATTGAGTTATATTCTCTGTTTTAAATATCCCCTGCTTCCACGAGGGGTATTAATTTGGGTCTCTCCGTCCTTCTGTCTGTCTGTAACGCAATAACTGCCACAAATCTTAAGCAATATTTTTGTTACTTGGTCACATGGTTAAATGTGCCAAAGGCTCGCATGATTTCGCTCGGCTTTTTCATTGGTGGAGTTATTGCCCTTTGATTAACAAAAAACAGCATTTTTGGCTGTTTCTGTTTAATAACTCTCACAAATATTACTGGATTTTCTCGAAACTTGTTACCATGGTTAAATGTTGGCAAAGTAAGATCAGGACTTTGATTGGACCCTATTTGGCTGAGTTATGGCCCTTTGATTAACAGAAATGCTATTTTCTTTTGTTACCTTTCAATAACTCTCGCAAATATTACCGGATTTTCTCGAAACTTGGTAACATGGTTAAATGTCTCAGGGCCTTGGTCAGTTTTGATCGGAACTTTAATTTGACACTGTTTGGCTGGATTATATCCCTTTGATTAACGAAAAATGCCATTTTCATCTGTTTCTGTTCAATAACTCTCGCAAATATTACCAGATTTTCTCGAGACTTGGTAACATGGGTAGATGTCTCAGGGCCTTGGCCAACTTTGATCAGCACTTTCATTGGTCCTTATTTGGCGGATGGACCTTTTATTAAGAAAAGCAAAGGATATAAATTCCATGAATTTGCTTGGTTTTATTAGTCCTTGGAAAATCGGCTCCACCGGAATCTTCTACAAGTCAGGAGAGTAGTCAGGAGTCAGACCTTACTGCTAGTCAGAGTGACTCGGAGAGTCAGGGAGAGGACCAGGCCAACCGCGCCAACTTACCGACGATACGAGGAGGACTTAACGGCAGTATAGCAGACATACTGGAGGCTAGCGGGTATGGCACAGAGACCGACTTCAAGGTGGATGATGATATAGGGTGTGTTATCTACTCTTAATTTAGCATTTAGCATTTTACTTTATCAACACATACATATATAAAACAATCATTACATAAATATATGATTTATTCTATACATAAACTTATTATTGTTAACTCCCAAGCTTTCATGTTACAAGTGAATGCTTACAAGGATACTTTTTGTGTGAGGTACTTGGTAGGGTTTTAAGCCAATAATTTTGATACAGAATGATAAATGATCCTTTATCTTAACAGGAGAGCTCCATCCCCTAGTATGAGGGATGCCATCCAGGGCATGTTGTCGATGAGTCAGATGGGTGGCATGGAGTTGTTCTCTAAAGGTAGAGGACGACGAACTATTCGCCTGCAGCAGCGGTCACAACTAGCAATGGAAGAGGAGGAAAAGCTTGATTCCTGCTACAAAGACGAGGAATTTGGTAAGAGTTGTTCCAGAATATTACAGGAAGGATCTTTTCTTACATTGAGGGTAGGACAAGGAATTCTCTTACCCCAGGTGGAGATTCACTACCGTAAGCCTCGGGTTAGGCTGTCATGATCTCCTCCGCGGGCTGAGATTTCCTGGTCCTACTCTCTAGGTAGGGAAGGATCCTTTTTCTGCCCCTGTAATTCCCCAACAAAATGTTAAATACTACAAATACATGATTTCAAAAAAGCTAAGACGAAATACATTGTATTGATTTACTAACTGTATCCATTGGAGATATTTATTTTACTTTGTCAAAAGCTTTGTTAAACTCGTTACATTGTGACAAACAAGAATCTAAATCATTTTCAAATATTCAAAGTCAAAAACAATTAACATGCATTGTATTAAAACTATTTAAATATAGACTTCATAACAGGACATTGTATTAAAACTATTTAAATACAGACTTCATAACAGGACATTGTATTAAAACAGGGCATTATGTATTAAAACTAGTTAAATACAGACTTTGTAACAGGACATTGTATTAAAACTATTTATATACAGACTTCCTAACAGGGCATTGTATTAAAACTATTTATATACAGACTTCCTAACAGGACATTGTATTAAAACTATTTATATACAGACTTCCTAACAGGACATTGTACATTGTATGAAAACTATTTATATACAGACTTCCATTGTATGAAAACTAATATACAGGACATTGTATGAAAACTATTTATATACAGACTTCGTAATAGGACATTGTATGAAAACTATTTATATACAGACTTCCTAACAGGACATTGTATTAAAACTATTTATATACAGACTTCGTAATAGGACATTGTATGAAAACTATTTATATACAGACTTCCTAACAGGACATTGTATATCAATAGCTAAGATATATTTTAAGCATGGAATACTATCATAATGGGGATTTACTCCTGAACAAGAAAAATGGTGATGTAAATGTTTGTACATTGATCATGGAATCCAAAAATATAATTCTATAAAAAGCAAGTTTGTTTCACATATTGATACAAACAATAAAACTGCCTACCAGCTAGGCAAGATAAGGGGCAGATCAAAGTAATGTTTATTTTAGAGATATTTGTATAAGTGATTGTATACACAGTTTCTACGTCAGAAGCCACTTTATAACATTCACGATTGTTCCTATAAACAGTTTATCCCACACTGGATTTGTCAGATGAAGAAGCAGAGCAGATATTTAAAGCTCAAAGTAAAGGAAGTAAAGATGACACCTGGAATCCAAAAGGTACATTATAACTATCAATATGAACAGTAACCATTGTAAAGTAAAACAAACTATTTGTCTTTCAAACTTTGTACTGTAAATCTACTGGTTTTTCCCTGTGTCTTAATTTCACATTTTTTATTTGTAACATTTTTTTTCACAACGATTTTGCTTTGCAATTTTCAGTTTAAAAAGTTTATTTGATTGGTAATTGAAGCATTTTTGTAGCAATTAATTTTTGCAAATTTAAATGCTCATATATATTAAGCTGTTTGTAATCTATGTAACAATAATACATGTACCAATAATATGTGTACCAGTATAACAGTAATAAGGAGCTTCTGTCTTCAGATGAATGAATGATATGTAACTAGTCCAGACTGTCCTTACTCCCCTTTCCAGCTGGTGATGTACACATGTTATATATTTCAGCTCGTGTCCAGGTCACGATACCTAAAGGAGACCGTCCACATCGTGAAGGAGTAAAGAAAGAGGCCATGGAGCAAGTAATGGCAGCTACTGCAGCAAAGCCTGCTGCTTCTCTGGTAAGGAAAGCTCTATTTATAATCTTAATGGCAGCCACTCTCATCAGATTTGTATTGTTGTTGAGACAGGATATCTCATCAGATTTGTATTGTTGTTGAGACAGGATATCTCATCAGATTTGTATTGTTGTTGAGACAGGATATCTCATCAGATTTGTATTGTTGTTGAGACAGGATATCTCATCAGATTTGTATTGTGTTGAACAGGATATCTCATCAGATTTGTATTGTTGTTAAGTATCTCATCTTGAGTTGTTGAGACAGGATCATCTTTGTATGTGTTGACAGATCTCAGATTTGTATTGTTGTTGAGACAGATACTCATCAGATTTGTATTGTTGTTGAACAGGATACCATCAGATTTGTATTGTTGTAAAGGATATCTCATCAGATTTGTATTGTTGTTGAGACAGGATATCTCATCAGATTTGTATTGTTGTTGAGACAGAATACCTCATCAGATTTGTATTGGGTTGATAAAGGATATCTCATCAGATTTGTATTGTTGTTGAGACAGGATATCTCATCAGATTTGTATTGTTGTTGAGACAGAATACCTCATCAGATTTGTATTGTTGTTGATAAAGGATATCTCATCAGATTTGTATTGTTGTTGAGACAGGATATCTCATCAGATTTGTATTGTTGTTGAGACAGAATACCTCATCAGATTTGTATTGTTGTTGATAAAGGATATCTCATCAGATTTGTATTGTTGTTGAGAAAGGATATCTCATCAGATTTGTATTGTTGTTGAGACAGGATATCTCATCAGATTTGTATTGTTGTTGAGACAGGATATCTCATCAGATTTGTATTGTTGTTGAGACAGGATATCTCATCAGATTTGTATTGTTGTTGAGACAGATATCATCAGATATCTGTTGTTGAGACAGGATATCTCATCAGATTTGTATTGTTGTTGAGACAGGATATCTCATCAGATTTGTATTGTTGTTGAGACAGGATATCTCATCAGATTTGTATTGTTGTTGAGACAGAATACCTCATCAGATTTGTATTGTTGTTGATAAAGGATATCTCATCAGATTTGTATTGTTGTTGAGAAAGGATATCCCATCAGATTTATATTGCACTGTATTTGTTTTCTTTATAAGAAACCAAGACGTCCAAAGAAGAGAACAAAGTCAGAAAGTTTCTCAGAAGGTGAAGGTCAGAGCACTTCAGCAGGCCTATCTCTGTCCTCATCAGCACCAGGTATAAAGTTTTTCCACAATAAATCGAAAATATATTTTTGTAATGCATCATAAGGCTATATTTTACATTACTGTTACAAATTATATCAATATATCCTTGATGTATGGAAAAATAGTGTCTATCTTTATCATATGTATTCTAGTAGGTATTTGACATGATATTGTAGTTACAATTAAATCTAAAGCGTGAAATAGTAGTTAGTAACACATTTTAAATCTGTTCTCCAAAGGTTCAGCATTCCGTCCCAGCCTAACCTCCCGGCCAGCCAATCCTACCCCAGATAGTCCAACTAAACGTAAGTTAACATGTCCCATCAAATGCTGAAATCAGTGGTCAAATATACTGGGACTGTAATGTTTTGGTTTGATTAGTTTAACGTCCTATTAACAGCCAGGGTCATTTAAGGACGTGCCAGGTTTGTTGGTGGAGGAAAGCCGGAGTACCTGGAGAAAAACCACCGACCAGCGGTCAGTACCTGGCAACTGCCCCATATGGGATTCGAACTCGCGACCCAGAGGTGGAGGGCATGTGGTAATATGTCGGTACATCTTAACCACTCGGCCACCGCGGCCCCTTGGACTGTAATGTATTGTATGTTCATCTGATTTCAGCATTATTAATATAAATGTTTATAAGATATCAGGAAAAGTTATTCCAACAGTATGGACAAAAATTTGATGAATTTTCAGTCTGCCCCTTTATCAAGACACACAAAAAACCCACCACAGTCACAATTAACAATAGAAAACACAAGAAGACAAAGGAAGCACTTATGATGATATCAGATAACCCACCACAGTCACAATTAACAATAGAAAACACAAGAAGACAAAGGAAGCACTTATGATGATATCAGATAATGAAAAATGCAATAAGCACATCGACAAGCAGTGACTGAAGGCTAAATCTAGAGATCTAAGAGTTATGTATAAACCCATCGCTGAGCGAAGACTGATGGCTAAATCTAGAGATCTAAGATTTATGTATAAACCCATCGCTGAGCGAAGACTGATGGCTAAATCTAGAGATCTAAGATTTATGTATAAACCCATCGACGAGGAGAGACTGAATGCTAAATCTAGATATCTAAGAGTTATGTATAAACCCATCGCTGAGCGAAGACTGATGGCTAAATCTAGAGATCTAAGATTTATGTATAAACCCATCGACGAGGAGAGACTGAATGCTAAATCTAGATATCTAAGAGTTATGTATAAACCCATCGACGAGGACAGATTGAATGCTAAATCTAGAGATCTAAGAGTTATGTATAAACCCATCGACAAGGAGAGACTGAATGCTAAATCTAGAGATCTAAGAGTTATGTATAAACCCATCGACGAGGAGAGACTGAATGCTAAATCTAGAGATCTAAGAGTTATGTATAAACCCATCGACGAGGAGAGACTGAATGCTAAATCTAGAGATCTAAGAGTTATGTATAAACCCATCGACGAGGAGAGACTGAATTCGAATTCTAGAGATCTAAGAGTTATGTATAACCCATCGACGAGGAGAGACTGAATGCAAATCTAGAGATCTAAGAGTTATGTATAAACCCATCGACGAGGACAGACTGAATGCTAAATCTAAAGATCTAATTGTTATATATAAACTAATCGACAAGCGGAGACTGAGGGCTAAATCTAGAGATCTAAAATTTGGGTATTAAACCGTTGAAATGGCTGAAAAGATAAAAAAAAATGTCTGCATGAAGTAACAACAAGTTGACCGAGTGTTCAGTGAAGTGAATAATATGAAGAACCCATGAGAATAAGAGTATTATGTTATAGGAAATTTATGTTGATACTAAATTGCAAGTGTGAAGATAAAGGGCAGACTGAAAAGTTTGGCAATATTTTTGTCCATGCTGTTGGAATCTTTATATTTGTAATGTTAGTAAATGGTATCATACAGATATATGTTTGTAAGGATGTCGTGTTATCTGGAATACAACAGTTGATATATTACTTCTTTGACCTATACTACGAGACGTTTTGATACCACAAAAGCTTGTTTAGCTGACACCACTGTTAAATGATGCCTGTAAAATCATCATACAACATTAACATTATGTGCTGTTCCATTTCAGTACAACTCAAATGCACAGCAAAAAGTAAACGTGTATTTTTTTTTACATTACAGCAAAAAAGTAAATGTGTATTTTTTTTACATTACAGCTAAAAAGCCTCGAAAGGGACAAGCTACAGCGAAACAAAGGCTTGGAAAAATTCTTAAAATGCACAAGATGAAAATATTTTGACGACACACATGTTTTAATATATTCATACAGCCACAATACTGCCAATTGGTGACCTATGCCAAAGTGTCATATCATTGTATTTATTATTTTTATAAAAAGGATGTAAATGCCAGAGACAGGAATCCATCTCTTAAAAAGAATGCCATGAATGCCTTCTTTGTTTCATTACCTTGATCATCCAAATGTGCACAATTGTTATGAGTCTAACATGAGGTGTAGTGAAATAGTTTATTTTAGCAAATGTCAAAAACATCTAGAAAAGTTTAAACATACATTTCTGTTTACATTGAGAAATTGAATACATTAAGAAAATTTAACCATGCCAAAATGAAGTTTTCTTTTCTTGACTATATAGATCTATTTACTTTTTAATTTTACTGTGAATCTAGTCCATTTCTCACTGTCATTCAACCATGAACAGATTACCTCATATTTATTAGTATTTATGCAAATAAGTATTGTAAAGTTTCAGCCATTTACACAACTTTGTCTGAACTGAGAAAACATCTGATGAAATCATTTCCACCATAAATTTTTTTTTATCTCAATTTCCAATAAAAGATCTCGATAGATATAGACTAAGTGTAAAAGTACCAAGTATGTAAATATATTGTGATTGTAACTGTATTATACATTTTGCGGAATAGAAATGAATTTAGACAACTTTAAAAGTCAGTTCATGTTATGAAAAAAGGGACTCAAAACGTGCATGTGTGAAACAACTGACAAATCAATTATGTCATTCTTTAAATAATTAATTATTTGCACTTTTATTTTGATTATTGGTATTTTTGTTTGGTTATTATCCCCCACACGAAGTTGGCGGGGGATATACAAATGGGTTCCGTCCGTCCGTCCGTCCGTACAAATGGTTTCTGGAGCATAACTCTAAAACCAGTAGAGATATTTCCACGAAACTTCATACACACATTGGTCTTATGGTCTAGTAGTGCCTTTTGCTATTTTTAGGTTTTCATTTTTTGCATATTTTCCGTAACCATGGAAACATTGCTGAAAATATCATATTTTTGTACCAGGTTCGTTTCCGGAGCATAACTCTAAAACCAGAAGAGATATTTCCATGAAACTTCATACACACATTGGTCTTATGGTCTAGTAGTGCCTTTTGCTATTTTAAGGTTTTCACTTTTTGTACTTTTTTCTGTAACCATGGAAACATTGCTGAAAATGGCAGATTTTTGTGTAAGAATCGTTTCCGGAGCACAACTCTAAAACCAGCAGAGATATTTCCATGAAACTTCATAGACACATTGGTCTTATGGTCTAGTAGTGCCTTTTGCTATTTTTAGGTTTTCACTTTTTGTACTTTTTTCTGTAACCATGGAAACATTGCTGAAAATGGCAGATTTTTGTGTAAGAATCGTTTCCGGAGCACGACTCTAAAACCAGCAGAGATATTTCCATGAAACTTCATAGACACATTGTTCTTATGGTCTAGTAGTGCCTTTTGCTATTTTTAGGTTTTCATTTTTTTTACTTTTTCCATTACCATGGAAACATTGCTGAAAATATCATGGTAAATGGTAAATGTTACTTTGCAAAACTCCACCCATCTTTGTGTATATAGTCTAATATAAATGTCAAGGCTGTATACCTGATTCAACAATTGCAGCCCCGCTCTACTTGAATTATACTCCATCTTTCTTTAGCTCAACTTCCTTTTTCCTGTTTTTTTTCATACACATAAGTCTCCACAATCAAACTTACTTCATCTTTGATATCTCCATTGGCGGGGGATCTGAATGACTATGTCCTTGTTTATTGGTCAATTTTATCCTTCATCTCTGAGAACGCTGAACCACGAAATGTATTTCAAATAGAATATTTCCTGAAATACCACATCTATCTCTTTATGAAGTTCTAATATCTTAACTCTATCTTCACTGAAATATCCCATCAGTCTAGCTCTCTTCATAAAGTTCTAATATCCTAACTCTATCTCCACTGAAATATCCAATCATCTATCTCTTCATAAAGATCTAATATCCCATCAGTCTAGCTCTCTTCATAAAGTTCTAAAATCTTAACTCTATATCTTCACTGAAATATCCCATCAGTCTAGCTCTCTTCATAAAGTTCTAATATCTTAACTCTATATCTTCACTGAAATATCCCATCTATCTCTTCATAAAGTTCTAATATCTTAACTCTATATCTTCACTGAAATATCCCATCAGTCTAGCTCTCTTCATAAAGTTTTAATATTCTAACTCTATCTTCACTGAAATATCCCATCAGTCTAGCTCTCTTCATAAAGTTCTAATATCCTAACTCTATCTCCACTGAAATATCCCATCTATCTCTTTATGAAGTTCTAATATCCTAACTCTATCTCCACTGAAACATCCCATCTATCTCTTCATAAAGTTCTAATATCCTAACTCTATCTCCACTGAAATATCCCATCTATCTCTTTATGTAGTTCTAATATTATCTATCTCTTTATGAAGCTCTAATATTATCACTCTATCTCCACTAAAAATTCCCATTCATCTCTCTCTGTAATATGCAACATTTATCTTCCCTAGTTTATAATTTTCCATCCATTTTTCAAAAGCATAATATCTCCTATATGTTGTCATATAACTATGAATATCAGATACCATAAAACTAATGTCCCAGACTTAAGAGGTATTTTACTAGTTTCATCTTATTTATTTCTTTAACAAAGTCGGTCAGTGGAGTTACGCTGTATTTCTTTATGCAACATATTTATCACCTTGCATATATATAACAAAGTTTGACTGCTTAATTTTATTTTGTACCAGGGAATTCATATTCTTGCTAATTTTACAAACCTATTTTTGGTAGATAGGGTGCTGCAGTTGTGTTTAAGGTATTGGTAAGAGGTTGTATTGTTGTTTGTGTTCATGGCAATCATGTCTTCATCATTGTACTTGTGTATGTGAGTACAATGCATTTATTATGTACAAGGTACATTGTAATATAACTTCCATACATCTATTTGGTGTGCTAGAGTATACGAGTACCATACAGTTTTGGATGTACTTGTTTGAGTACCATACATCTGTTGATATAACTGTGTATACGAGTACTGTAGGGTTATTGATGTACTTGTTTGAGTACCATACATCTGTTGATATGAGTGTGTATATGAGTACTGTAGGGTTATTGATGTACTTGTTTGAGTACCATACATCTGTTGATATGAGTGTGTATATGAGTACTGTAGGGTTATTGATGTACTTGTTTGAGTACCATACATCTGTTGATATGAGTACTGTGTTGATTGATATGGTACTGTAGGGTTATGAAGTGTACTTGTTTGAGTACCACTACATCTGATTGATATGAAGTGTGTATATGAGTACTGTAGGGTTATTGATGTAATTGTTTGAGTACCCTACATCTGTTGATATGAGTGTGTATATCGAGTACTGTAGGGGTTAATGATGTACTTGTTTTTTTTTGGAGTAACCAGTACACATCTGTTGATATGAGTGATTGTATATACGAGTACTGTAGGGTTTATTGATGTACTTGTTTGAGTTACCATACATCTGGTTGATATGAGTGTGTTATATACTGTAGGGTTATTAGATGTATCTTGTTTGAAGTACCATACATATGTTGATATGAGGGGTATGTGAGTACTGTTGGGTTATTGATGTACACTTGTTTTGAGTACCCATACATCTATGAGTTGTATGTTTATGACTGTAGGGTGTATTGATGTACTTCTGTTTGAGTACCATACATCTGTTGTGTATATGTACCTGGGTTATTGATGTACTTGTTTGAGTACCATACATCTGTTGATATGAGTGTGTATATGAGTACTGTAGGGTTATTGATGTACTTGTTTGAGTACCAGTACATCTGTTGATATAGTCTGTGTGTGATATACTGTCTGTTGGGTGTATACGAGTACTTAGTTTATTGAGTACTTGTTTGGATACATCATGTTGTATGATATTGTGTATATGAGTACTGTAATAGGGTTTAACTTGATGTACTTGTACATACCATACATTGTTTGATATGATGTGTGTATATGAGAGTAACTGTAGGGTTATTGATGTACTTGTTTGATGTACCATAGTACATCCTGTTGATATGAGTACATCTGTATACGAGTACTATAGGGCTTATTGATGTACTTGTTTGAGTACCTGTACGCGTGTACTGTAGGGTTATACTGTTTGAGTACCACATTTCATCTGTTTATATGAGTGTGTACTGTAGGGTTGTTTGTGTATTGATATGAGTGTGTATATGATAGTACATACAATCTGTGTGTATATGATGTGTAGGGCTATTGATGTAATTGTTTGATGTACTTGTTTGATACATCTGTTATGATCATGAGTGTGTATATGAGTTCTGTAGGGTTATTGATTGTACTTGTTTGAGTTCAACCATTACATCTGTTGATATGAGTGTGTATATGAGTACTGTAGGGTTATTGATGTACTTGTTGTGAGTACCATACATCTGTTGATATGAGTGTGTATATGAGTACTGTAGGGTTATTGATGTACTTGTTTGAGTACCATACATCTGTTTGATATGAGTGTGTATATGAGTACTGTAGGGTTATTGATGTACTTGTTTGAGTACCATACATCTGTTGATATGAGTGTGTATATGAGTACTGTAGGGTTATTGATGTAACTTGTTTGGAGTACCATAACATCTGTTGATATGAGTGTGTATATGAGTACTGTAGGGTTATTGATGTACTTGTTTGAGTACCATACATCTGTTGATATGAGTGTGTATATGTGTACTGTAGGGTTATTGATGTACTTGTTTGAGTACCATACATCTGTTGATATGAGTGTGTTTAGAGTTACTGTAGGTATTGATGTACTTGTTTGAGTTTCCATCATATGAGTGTATATGAGTACTGTGTTATGATGTACTTGTTTGAGTACATACATCTGTTGATATGAAGTGTGTATACAAGTACTGTAGGGTTATTGATGTACTTGTTTGAGTACCATACATCTGTTGATATGAGTGTGTATACGAGTACTGTTAGGGTTATTGATGTACTTGTTTGAGTACCTATACATCTGTTGATATGAGTGTGTATACGAGAGTACTGTAGGGTTATTGATGTTACTTGTTTGAGTACCATAAATCTGTTGATATGAGTGTGTTTATATGAGTACTGTATAGGGTTATTGATGTACTTGTTTGAGTACCTTACATCTGTTGATATGAGTGTGTATATGAGTACTGTAGGGTATTGTTTGGGGGTTGAGTACCATACATCTGTTGATTTTGTGTTGATGTGTGGGTGTGGGTTGTTCTACTTGTTTGAGTACCTTACATATGTATATAACTGTGTATACAAGTACTGTAGGGTTATTGATGTACTTGTTTTGAGTACCATACATCTGTTGATATGAGTGTGTTGTATATGAGTACTGTAGGGTTATTGATGTACTTGTTTGAGTTACCCATACATCTGTTGATATGAGTGTGTATATGAGTACTGTAGGGTTATTGATGTACTTGTTTGAGTACCATACATCTGTTGATATGAGTGTGTATATGAGTACTGTAGGGTTATTGATGTACTTGTTTGAGTACCATACATCTGTTGATATGAGTGTGTATATGAGTACTGTAGGGTTATTGATGTACTTGTTTGAGTACCATACATCTGTTGATATGGTGTGTGTATATGAGTACTGTAGGGTTATTGATGTACTTGTTTGAGTACCATACATCTGTTGATATGAGTGTGTATATGAGTACTGTAGGGTTATTGATGTACTTGTTTGAGTACCATACATCTGTTGATATGAGTGTGTATATGAGTACTGTTAGGGTTATTGATGTACTTGTTTGAGTACCATACATCTGTTGATATGAGTGTGTATATGAGTACTGTAGGGTTATTGATGTACTTGTTTGAGTACCATACATCTGTTGATATGAGTGTGTATATGAGTACTGTAGGGTTATTGATGTACTTGTTTGAGTGTACCATACATCTGTTGATATGAGTGTGTATACGAGTACTGTAGGGTTATTGATGTACTTGTTTGAGTACCCTACATCTGTTTGATATGAGAGTGTGTATATGAGTACTGTAGGGTTATTGATGTACTTGTTTGAGTACCATACATCTGTTGATATGAGTGTGTATATGAGTACTGTAGGGTTATTGATGTACTTGTTTGAGTACCATACATCTGTTGATATGAGTGTGTATATGAGTACTGTAGGGTTATTGATGTACTTGTTTGAGTACCATACATCTGTTGATATGAGTGTGTATATGAGTACTGTAGGGTTATTGATGTACTTGTTTGAGTACCATACATCTGTTGATATGAGTGTGTATATGAGTACTGTAGGGTTATTGATGTACTTACTTGTTTGAGTACCATACATCTGTTGATATGAGTGTGTATATGAGTACTGTAGGGTTATTGATGTACTTGTTTGAGTACCATACATCTGTTGATATGAGTGTGTATACGAGTACTGTAGGGTTATTGATGTACTTGTTTGAGTACCATACATCTGTTGATATGAGTGTGTATATGAGTACTGTAGGGTTATTGATGTACTTGTTTGAGTACCATACATCTGTTGATATGAGTGTGTATATGAGTACTGTAGGGTTATTGATGTACTTGTTTGAGTACCCTACATCTGTTGATATGAGTGTGTATATGAGTACTGTAGGGTTATTGATGTACTTGTTTGAGTACCATACATCTGTTGATATGAGTGTGTATATGAGTACTGTAGGGTTATTGATGTACTTGTTTGAGTACCATACATCTGTTGATATGAGTGTGTATATGAGTACTGTAGGGTTATTGATGTACTTGTTTGAGTACCATACATCTGTTGATATGAGTGTGTATATGAGTACTGTAGGGTTATTGATGTACTTGTTTGAGTACCATACATCTGTTGATATGAGTGTGTATACGAGTACTGTAGGGTTATTGATGTACTTGTTTGAGTACCATACATCTGTTGATATAACTGTGTATACAAGTACTGTAGGGTTATTGATGTACTTGTTTGAGTACCATACATCTGTTGATATGAGTGTGTATATGAGTACTGTAGGGTTATTGATGTACTTGTTTGAGTACCATACATCTGTTGATATGAGTGTGTATATGAGTACTGTAGGGTTATTGATGTACTTGTTTGAGTACCATACATCTGTTGATATGAGTGTGTATATGAGTACTGTAGGGTTATTGATGTACTTGTTTGAGTACCATACATCTGTTGATATGAGCGTGTATATGAGTACTGTAGGGTTATTGATGTACCGGTACTTGTTTGAGTACCCTACATCTGTTGATATGAGTGTGTATACGAGTACTGTATGGTTGTGTACTTGTTGTGCGAGTACCATGTATAGATTAATTTTCTTGTGCATTTGAGTACCATGTATATTGCTCACTTTAAATTGAAGGCAGCAGTGACAGTTATTGTCATATCATGCATTGTCCAAGACTTTGCATGCCCCAGCATTGTAAGAAAATGTATATAGAATTGTAAATAGATGAAAAGTTGTATATTTTTTTCATGTTGTACAAATATCATTGAATTTTTTAAACTCACTATTATTTATTGCCATAGCTGTTATGGTACATATTTGCCTCTATTTCCTCAACATTCTACACTTATACCTGTAGTTCAACCTGTCAAAAGATGAAATATAACATAATTTTTTGATGAAATGTGTTTAAGAAAGATGAAATTTACAAACACAGTCTAGTTATTTACTAAATCAAATCACTGATAAAGAAAATCTTCGAAGAGATTTTTGTATCCTTTGGTATTATTATTTTAGTGATAAAAATGTTTTTACGGTAGTATTAGGCCTAAATCAAATCTTTTCTTTGAAAGAACCTGACAAATTAATAAATCAGTTTTTCATGATGATAAACCTCATAAGATGGCTGCGTCCTGTCTAAAAAAATTTTGACAGGCTACTTTTCTCTTTTACAGAAAAAAATCTTAATAATTTGTTGTATTTATAGAAATTATGAATTGATGCAAGTTTAATGACTTTGAGAGAAAGATCTCCTCCGGCAACACTAGAACTATCTAACGTGTTTATGGTCAAGTTTTCTAGATTCTGACAATCACTGTTTATTCCGTCTTTGCATATTACAGAGTTAGCTCCCTAATATGACTGAAGGCAAGGCCTTAAAGGGCGCAGCCAGATGTTTCAGTAACTATTATAATGCAATGTTAAAAAGTGCAATTTATGGAAATAACGATGCTGAATTTTCTGTTTATTTTTTATTCATATATTCACACTCTATCCTTGTCCCAAAACCCGCTATTGAGAAGGAAACTCCCATTAGAGAATGAAGAAATTTTATTTCCTTAAGAGATATTCCGTTTTTGGTCAGCTAATTATATTGGAAGGTGGTCTAAATCACTTGAACGTTTGCAAATAAAGAGTGATAGCACTGAGCTTCTGCCAGATGAAGATTACGTTTGTCAGATCATACGAGCCTTTGAACCGCTCAATTATATATTGAGCTTACTTCAAAGCGTCATATCCATAGGAATTACCCATGATTCCCCTCCCCATATGTATAAAAAAAATTGCGGCCACAAACTGAAGATGTCAGTGTGTGGAATTGGATTTTGATGATTGAGTTTTGTTCTTTTATTTTCATGTACATGTTACCTTAGAAGTGCTTTGCACTTCGTGACCTGCGCCCTTATTATGTCTTGAGCAAAATTCATGTCGTTTTCTCCAAAAATCCTGATGTTACTCTCACAAACACATGACGTCACAATCAATACCTACCAACAATTGCAGATAAATCTAGAATATGCAAATACAGAAAAAGGGACATTAGAGTTAAAGTGAACAGTCGGGCAAGGATGGCTTAAGTCGGTAAAAATGGTGTGAATGTATCCAGTATAATTTCTTATGAAATGGAAAAATAAAATCTCTCGTCAAAATCTGTCTGCGTACGAAGAAATTAATTTAAGGTATGGGAATTCTAAAACATCCTCCCGGCTCACTATGTCCTTAGTTACATTTCCACACAGCCTCGCTTTCAATGCTTTCAACTTTTCTTTACTTTAATGGTCAGAACTGGGAAACTAAGCAGAACTTGACCGTCGAATTAATATGTGAGAACTTTTGGAAGGCCAATGAACGCATTCAGACTGGTTTTCGTTGCCCGACTATTCACTTTAAAAGTATGACTTGGAGGCACATACCTAACCGAAACAATTTTTCAAAGAAACTGTAAATTTAATTATAAATTGATAATTTTGTAGTCATGAAAATTATTAGCTTACTGTTAAAAACCATCACTTCTCGGAAAAATTGAAAGATAGATTATTTGGTAAATGGTAATTCCACAAAATTATTGTTAAAGTAGATTTACATGTAACAGGGAATGATGCAATGGTTCGGAGTTGTATCTGAGGCCATGAATACCTGATCTTACATTACAATTGTTATCAATCACTTAAAATATTGTTTCAGAAATGTAGTTAAACCAATTCTTAACAAGCTGTTAAATATCTGACATTAGATTAGATAGATGTAAATACTGACCAACTCTTAACAAGCTGTTAAATATCTGACATTAGATTAGATAGATGTAAATACCAACTCTTAACAAGCTGTTAAATATCTGACATTAGATTAGATAGATGTAAATACTGACCAACTCTTAACAAGCTGTTAAATATCTGACATTAGATTAGATAGATGTAAATACTGACCAACTCTTAACAAGCTGTTAAATATCTGACATTAGATTAGATAGATGTAAATACTGACCAACTCTTAACAAGCTGTTAAATATCTGACATTAGATTAGATAGATGTAAATACTGACCAACTCTTAACAAGCTGTTAAATATCTGACATTAGATTAGATAGATGTAAATACTGATAAATTATATTGAAAATAAGGACTGCAATTTGAGGAAAATATCTTGAGTATCATGGACAACAAAATAGCAAATTATTTTTGTTTGCATTTTTTTTCTTTGACTTGTTTGTGCCATTTTCCTGCAGTTTGAAATCATTCTAATGCTTGTACAAAAAGTATATATGTAGCTCTGCTAAAGCGTAACTATCATAGGAGTAAACATTCTGCTTATTGATATTAATTGATTTCTTAGATATTTATTGAAAAGCCTGTTCTTATTTAAGTTGATGTCTTGAGTTAAGCTTATTTATTTCTTGTTGAGTGAAGAGGCAATTGATTTTAAATGTTTGGGTTATATTGTACATACTGTATTGTATATAATGCAAAATATCAAAAGATATATATATACTGTGTATAATGATTACACAAATAAATCTAACAAAGCAATCTAAGATGTGGTTTGTTGTTTCCATGGAAATTTGTCAATATTGTGACAACATCAGCACCATAGCCGAGAAACTTTTAAATTGACATACACAAAACAATAATAAAACTATCTGGGATACCATGCTCTCCTGCCTCAGATTCATCAACACTCATTAACTTAAAATGCTTCATAGTATTACAGAAGTTAAGGAAAGTTCCATAACTTACAATTTTTCTGGAGAATTTGAAGTTAAAGAATTCTTTAAGGATCGTTGATAATACTGGGGCCAGTACAGCAATATACGTACAGAGTCTATTACCTTAGTACCGGTGTCATATCAAAAAAGTATCCAGATACTTTTTCTGCCCATCAAAAAAGTATCCCCCCTATCAAAAATATCCCCCCATTGTCTATTTATGCTTTCCAAATAAAGATTGCTTTACTGAGCATGTATGTATGGTGCTCATAAAATATCCTAGGGGAGATAATAAAGTAAATATCTTTAAAAATGTGCTGTGATTTTTCATACTGACGAATCAAGAAGAGCTTTTCATGTTTTTTCACCACCAAAAGTTAACAATATTTTGAGAATTATAGCTTGCATATATCATAATTTACGTGTACAAATAATAATTAAGAGTTCAAAATGAATTTTGGCAGTAAATCAACCACTGCAACAATCATACAGAGAATTGTGTACTTATGCAAAAACCCTTAAAACTACAATTAAAAAATTTAAAGTGGATGTGGTCTTCGAGTTCATTTCACATTTCCACAGTGTTATTATATTATAGTAATATTGTGAATGGACTTCTGCAGGTATGTTTTCATCTTAACCTACATAGATCAAAAACATCGAAACTTCACTGTGCATGGATTCTGAATTGTAATTATATCTGTTAGTTATCACACATGTTTATCTTTCAATTTGAATGATTTTCACAGCATCAAAACTTTCACCCCACTATGGACCATATAGCTTTAAGATTTTGGAAGCAATAATTCAATCCTCAGTATTTTTTTTACTGGAATTGTACAAACAGGGGGATAAATAAGAGTGTTATCTAGTGGGGGGATACATATCTGATGATCATGCATGCAAAGAAAAATTATCTAGGGATAATTATAATATCCAAGGGGGATACAAATTTGATGGCTATCGAAAAAATATCTAGATAGAAATTAGTGTAATACATGTATCTAGGGAGGATACATATTTGATGGCCATAGAAAAAGTATCTAGGGGGAGATTAGTGTAAAATCTATGGAAGGATACATATTTGATGGCCATAGAAAAAGTATCTAGGGGGAGATTAGCGTAATATCTAGAGGGATATTTATTTGATGGTCATAGAAAAAGTATCTACAGGGAGATTAGTGTGATATCTAAGGGAGGATACATATTTGATGGCAAAAGAAAAAGTATCTAGGGGGAGATTAACACCAACACCAGACTTACACAGACAGTATAACCCTAACACCACACATACACAGACAGTAAACACTAACACCAGACATACACAGACAGTATAACCCTAACACCAGACATACACAGACAGTATAACCCTAACACCACACATACACAGACAGTATAACCCTAACACCACACATACACAGACAGTATAACACTAACACCAGACATACACAGACAGTATAACACTAACACCAGACATACACAGACAGTATAACCCTAACACCACACATACACAGACAGTATAACACTAACACCAGACATACACAGGCAGTATAACACTAACACCAGACATACACAGACAGTATAACCCTAACACCACACATACACAGACAGTATAACCCTAACACCAGACATACACAGACAGTATAACCTAACACAACACCAGACATACACAGACAGTATAACCCTAACACCAGACATACACAGACAGTATAACACTAACACCACACATACACAGACAGTATAACCCTAACACCAGACATACACAGACAGTATAACCTAACACCAACATACACAGACAGTATAAACACTAACACCACACACAGACAGTATAACACTAACACCAGACATACACAGTCAGTATAACACTAACACCAGACATACACAGACAGTATAACCCTAACACCACACATACACAGACAGTATAACCTAACACCAACATACAGACAGTATAACACTAACACCAGACATACACAGACAGTATAACCCTAACACCAGACATACACAGGTATTATAACACTAGCACCAGACATACACAGGCAGTATAACACTAACACCAGACATACACAGGCAGTATAACACTAACACCAGACATACACAGGCAGTATAACACTAACACCAGACATACACAGGCAGTATAACACTAACACCAGACATACACAGGCAGTATAACACTAACACCAGACATACACAGGCAGTATAACCCTAACACCAGACATACACAGGCAGTATAACACTAACACCACACATACACAGGCAGTATAACCCTAACACCAGACATACACAGACAGTATAACACTAACACCAGACATACACAGACAGTATAACCCTAACACCACACATACACAGGCAGTATAACACTAACACCACACATACACAGGCAGTATAACACTAGCACCAGACATACACAGGCAGTATAACACTAACACCAGACATACACAGGCAGTATAACCCTAACACCAGACATACACAGGCAGTATAACACTAACACCAGACATACACAGGCAGTATAACACTAGCACCAGACATACACAGGCAGTATAACACTAACACCAGACATACACAGGCAGTATAACACTAACACCAGACATATACAGACAGTATAACACTAACACCACACATACACAGACAGTATAACACTAACACCAGACATACACAGACAGTATAACACTAACACCACACATACACAGACAGTATAACACTAACACCAGACATACACAGACAGTATAACACTAACACCAGACATACACAGACAGTATAACCCTAACACCAGACATACACAGACAGTATAACACTAACACCAGACATACACAGGCAGTATAACACTAACACCAGACATACACAGACAGTATAACACTAACACCAGACATACACAGACAGTATAACACTAACACCAGACATACACAGACAGTATAACACTAACACCAGACATACACAGGCAGTATAACACTAACACCAGACATACACAGGCAGTATAACACTAACACCAGACATACACAGGCAGTATAACACTAACACCAGACATACACAGGCAGTATAACACTAACACCAGACATACACAGACAGTATAACACTAACACCAGACATACACAGGCAGTATAACACTAACACCAGACATACACAGGCAGTATAACACTAACACCAGACATACACAGGCAGTATAACACTAACACCAGACATACACAGGCAGTATAACACTAACACCAGACATACACAGACAGTATAACACTAACACCAGACATACACAGGCAGTATAACACTAACACCAGACATACACAGGCAGTATAACACTAACACCAGACATACACAGACAGTATAACACTAACACCAGACATACACAGACAGTATAACACTAACACCAGACATACACAGGCAGTATAACACTAACACCAGACATACACAGACAGTATAACACTAACACCAGACATACACAGACAGTATAACACTAACACCAGACATACACAGGCAGTATAACACTAACACCAGACATACACAGGCAGTATAACACTAACACCACACATACACAGGCAGTATAACCCTAACACCAGACATACACAGGCAGTATAACACTAACACCAGACATACACAGACAGTATAACACTAACACCAGACATACACAGACAGTATAACACTAACACCAGACATACACAGACAGTATAACACTAACACCAGACATACACAGACAGTATAACACTAACACCAGACATACACAGGCAGTATAACACTAACACCAGACATACACAGACAGTATAACCCTAACACCAGACATACACAGGCAGTATAACCCTAACACCAGACATACACAGACAGTATAAACACTAACACACCAGACATACACAGACAGTATAACACTAACACCAGACATACACAGACAGTATAACACTAACACCAGACATACACAGACAGTATAACACTAACACCAGATATACACAGACAGTATAACACTAACACCAGACATACACAGACAGTATAACACTAACACCAGACATACACAGGCAGTATAACACTAACACCAGACATACACAGACAGTATAACACTAACACCAGACATACACAGACAGTATAACACTAACACCAGACATACACAGACAGTATAACACTAACACCACACATACACAGACAGTATAACCCTAACACCAGACATACACAGACAGTATAACACTTACACCACAAAACACACAACAGTATAACCCTAACACCAGACATACACAGACAGTATAACACTAACACCAGACATACACAGACAGTATAACACTAACACCAGACATACACAGACAGTATAACACTAACACCAACATACACAGACAGTATAACACTAACACCAGACATACACAGACAGTATAACACCCTAACACCAGACATACACAGACAGTATAACACTAACACCACACATACACAGACAGTATAACACTAACACCAGACATACACAGACAGTATAACACTAACACCAGACATACACAGACAGTATAACACTAACACCAGACATACACAGGCAGTATAACACTAACACCAGACATACACAGACAGTATAACACTAACACCAGACATACACAGACAGTATAACACTAACACCAGACATACACAGGCAGTATAACACTAACACCAGACATACACAGACAGTATAACACTAACACCAGACATACACAGACAGTATAACACTAACACCAGACATACACAGACAGTATAACACTAACACCAGACATACACAGGCAGTATAACACTAGCACCAGACATACACAGGCAGTATAACACTAACACCAGACATACACAGGCAGTATAACACTAGCACCAGACATACACAGGCAGTATAACACTAGCACCAGACATACACAGGCAGTATAACACTAGCACCAGACATACACAGGCAGTATAACACTAACACCAGACATACACAGGCAGTATAACACTAACACAGACATACACAGGCAGTATAACACTAACACCAGACATACACAGGCAGTATAACACTAACACCAGACATACACAGACAGTATAACACTAACACCAGACATACACAGTCAGTATAACACTAACACCAGACATACACAGACAGTATAACACTAACACCAGACATACACAGACAGTATAACACTAACACCAGACATACACAGGCAGTATAACACTAACACCAGACATACACAGACAGTATAACACTAACACCAGACATACACAGGCAGTATAACACTAACACCAGACATACACAGGCAGTATAACACTAACACCAGACATACACAGACAGTATAACACTAACACCAGACATACACAGACAGTATAACACTAACACCAGACATACACAGGCAGTATAACACTAACACCAGACATACACAGGCAGTATAACACTAACACCAAACACACATTCATTTGCATGTCGCCATATTGTAAAAATCCAAACGCGGTGTCGTATCAATCCAGTATAACTGGCACGGACGCGGAAATGGAACGCACGGATAATAATGTAAACAAGACACTGTTCGTGGACTCTGAATCTATGTCTTTTGTAGAACTAACCCGTAATCGTGTTTTATGGTTATGATGTAATGATACACTGTCAACTTACACTCGAAGCAAAGACTTATCGAGTTGGACTAGGAATCGTTACTTTTAAAAGAGGTGAGGTTTTTGTGAGATTTTCACTGAACCATGTAAACTGTATAAAGTTTTTTTTAAAGTGTATAGTTAAACAATGTTCTCGGTGCATATTAATGTTTTAAATAGCATACATCATAATTTGATTTTGTTATTTGTATATTTTTCCAGAAATATATATAATATATGTTTCTGATTTTTCCATTGATACAACATTGGATTATCAGCCTACCAGAAGTTTGACAGGCTCTCCTCTGTGGCTAAGCGACTACTGGCTAGCGTGCCTTTAGTGAACGTGACCAACGCAAACAACTCAAGTACATGTTCTAATACATATCATATTATGGACCTTTGTTGATGTTAATATGGTGTTATATTACCCGAGTAGAATAAGTAATAACCGACGGCGTAGCCGAATCAAAGGTCGTTATTTTTATATTAGATATGATAATTATTTGAAATGTTTGCTTCGTGCTAAGAAATATAGAAATACATGGAGAATGGCTCGACTACATTTTTTTCCCGAAGAATTTGACGTTGGGGTATTATGAAGTCATAATCGCAATAATTATATCGACTTGGAAGTGACGTCAAAATAGGAATATCGACACGGGTGTGACATCCCAATAGGGAATTTTGACTCTGTGTTTCTAAAAATGGAAAAATCGAGTCGATATGCTGAATATCGCCTTCCACGTGACATTGTATCAGCCAAATGCAATGAGAGTGGCGGAATATCAAATATAATATACGAGTTCATTCAGACCCATTCGTTGCCTTTGCTGACGGCGGAGAGACCTGTGTATGTCCATGCAGCTGTATTGTTCTTTTCATACATATAACTAAAGAGAATAATGCCATGGTGACGAAGTGTAAAAATTTATGGAAATCTAAAGATATACAGAAATGATAGTGTGTTCCTTGAATGTTTATCTAAATTGTGCAAATTTCTGAAGAAAAAAATATAGTTTTGATTGATATAGATGTATTGATAAAGGGAATTGCACTTCGGGTTGCACATACCTCTGCCGATAGTGAATACTTTGTAATTTCAAATCTCCTTTTTATGGTTTTTGTTTCTTTTTTTATGTAGATCCATAGACTAGATCGACAATGGCGCTGGCTACTTACAAAGAGGAAAATTTGTGTTGCCCTATATGCACAGAGGAGCTTAAGGAACCAAAGAGTTTACCATGTTGCCACGGGTTCTGCAAGAGTTGTCTGCACTCCTATATTATGTCAAGGACGATCACACACGAAAGACGTATGAAAGGATTTAAATGTCCTATCTGTCGTGCATTTACGGCGGCACCTGATCAAAAGTCCTCGCGTCAGCGGTGGGCTGAGGATTTTCTGACAGACCATAGGTTTGTTAGCATGTTGGATTCTCTGCCAAAAGATCCTGAATCGATAGACAGTGCCTCGACGAACTGCACTTGTCATCAGGGGCAGCTTTCTGTGTTGTGTCAAACTCACACGCGAGAGATTTGTGAGACGTGTGCTGTTTATAAGCACAGCAAGTGCTCAGTTGTTACCAAAGGCTTACTAAAATCACAGTTTGATGAAACCCTTAATAAACTTCAAGTTTTGCAAAAGAGTTTAGAACAAGTTAAACTCGATCTTGAGAGGTGTGAAGGCAATACTGATGGAGCTCTTTCCAAGCGTTCGCTTCTTAGAAATTACAAGATCAAGGACGAGAAAAGCATTCGCAATATTCGTACTATGATCGGCCAAATTGTCGAGAGTCATCGTATAAACCTGGAAAAGCGAAAAACCGATTTTCAAATGGCTATTGATGATACACGCTCTCAGGTAACCCTGGCGACTACTCTAGGAAGCCAGCAATCAATCAACCAGTTAAGTACATCTGTGGAGGTACTACAAGTTACTCTTGAAGAGCTCCAAGAACGACACCGCCGCCTTACCCGGCTTCCCAATACTCTCAGCGACATCAAAAGACGCACACAGGCCTACGTAGCGTGCGCGGTGTCTTCATTCAAACTAAAAGATTCTTCAGCAGAAGTTGAACGAAAAGGTGGGGACATTCCTTATTATTTTGGTCTCCGAATGAGCGAATCATTTGATGCCAAGCTTCCATCCGACTCAAAGAATTGTCTGATTACTGGAGCTACCATACTGACGGACGGGCGGATCGTACTGGTAGATTCCAACAACAACAGCATCAAAATGTTTTCTTCTCGTTTTGTTTTTGTGAATTGTATTGACCTCTTAGCACCTCCCTTCGATGTTGTCGAAACTGAATGCAACAGTATAGCCGTTACGTTCGGGAAAAGAAATGTCATCCATTTGTACGCGATAAGAGACAAGGTGCCACATGAACATACATTTGTTTCCACAGATCAGCCTTGCTATGGGCTGTCATCTGGAAATGCCTTACTGTATGTGTATTGTGGCAACTCGTGGCTCAATCCAGCTTGCATCAAAATCTACGATTATCAGTTGATTTTTGTCACAAAGATTTTCACAAAATTGTTCTCATTCGGAGAGTATTTGGGATATTGTCCGGTTTCCGAACATCTTTACGCCACTTCAACAGACGTGTTTTTACGACAGCAGCTCCATTGCTACCAGGGTGATGGCGAGTGTCAGACGCTGGACGGGTTTTGTTATCGGGATACGCTCGGATGGACATCCGTCGGTCTGGTTCACGGATTGGTCGGTGTCAGATATGGTGTCATCATGGTTGTACGGAATGCTCGCAGGCCGTTCGGGTCACTGTTCTCACGGTCAGTTGTTGTGTATGAAGACCACAGATCGGTGGTCAACAACGTATTTCAGGCCAAACTTCTCTTGGGATCAGGCGACGCACTATTCGCACGAACAGTTGCTTCAAATAAACAAAGAACAATGCTTCTCATAACCCAAGAGGCACCCATCTTTATGAACAAGAGAAACAATCAAGTGAAAATCTACCGCATTGTTGGTCAGTATTAGGACAAATTGACCTCGAAAGACCTTGTGAAGGACAAAGTCTTCAAAACTCCTTGGGCCAGACACATTTGGAAAATCCTTATGAAGGACAAAGTCTTTGAACATCCTTATGAAGGATTGTTTTCGAAAACCCTTGTGAAGGGACAAAGTGTTCGAAAACCCTTGTGAAGGACACAGTTTTGCGAAGCCTTTTGAAGGAGTTTTTTTTTCGACTAGCCTTGTAACTTTTACAAAGCCTTGTAAAGGATTTGTTTTTGAATAACCTTATATTTACACTTGCTAGGCTTGTTCACTATACGCAAGTACTAGCCGATTATGTTTACCATAACTGCATGGTAACATTGAACTTTGAACTTGCGTATGAAAATGTTCTATGCAACGTAAAGGGGCTACTTTTTTTTAAAGAAACACATGGCTTTGTTTACATTTTGACGCAACATTACGTGTATATAGTTGTTTTTCATAGAAATTTGGAAAGATATGAACAATAATACATAATATGTTTTATATTTATACATGATACAAACATTTTTAAAATTAACAATTGTATAAAGAAACGGGAAAAATATCCCGACCGGGCGACGTGCAGTGCTTTCACTTTTGTTAAAAATGATGGATGTCAAATGTAAACATTACCTCTGTGTCTGTGTTCGTCCTACGATCAAGTCTTTGGGGTGGACGGGCGTGAGACCCTCTGACAGAGGTCAGTAATAAACATATCCTCTTGTCTATGTTCTTTGAGAATTTAATCGTGTGTATTATAAAACATGCACCGCTAGTAATCCACGTGTTGACAGTTACGCGTCAACACAGCTACATTGTATCCATCGAACACAAGTGAAGTTATTCAATCTATCGATGGCGATGGATCTAAGCGTAGATTATATAATCACATGACTCCCAAGGATGTAATATCGTCAAGTCAGACGACAATCTCAAACACATTGAGCTACTTGAAAACTGGTTTTTGACAACTTCGGCAAACGCTGCACAACGGTCACCGAGTTCACACATGTGGCCGAGTACAAATACTTTATGTTACTACGCTATATATTAACTTTTAGCAAAATTGAATATATATCTAAAAATCTGATCTGATTAAATAAAATTATCTCATAAATTTTCTTTGTTTGTCATGTTTACTTAACACTAAAATATTGAACTTTTTTGTCGTCGCGGATGAATAATTCTATCTTACGTGAAGCGTCATAATTCGCTGTTCAATTGAGTAAGCTCCTCCCACTTTTGACCGACTTTTATTGAATAATTACGTCACTTTCAAATGACAATTTTATTGCATAAAGTATAAATAAAAAATCGTGTGAGTGTAAATATAGGGATTGGATTGCGCTTTTATGTTAACCATGCTTGTATGGAGCAATTCCTCTAAGAATATATTCAATATGGGGCGCTAACGCGCCCCATAGAATATATTCTTAGAGGAATTGCTCCATACAAGCATGGTTAACATAAAAGCGCAATCCAATCCCTATATGAAGGATATATGTAACGAAAAAGTTAATGGCGTTCAACTTAATTATTCCCTATGATATTGGCTATACTTCACGGTTATTTATAAATGTGACTCTATTAACCATACTAAATAAAAGTCATAACAAGATTTGTATGAAGGTATGTTTTGTGATTTCAATATTTTGGTGTAAATATCTCCAGACAAACAATGTCAGTTTCAAAATCTGTTTTAATAACGTCATTCAGGCCAGACATTTATATATCTGTGTGTCTGACTTTATTACCAGAGTTTTCTCCAAAATGTTATGAAAAACTTCTGTATTTACCTTAAAAACTATATTTCTGTCTTGGACTTCTAAGTCCATATTTAATGGTTGTCGGATAGATCAAGGCAGCCTCTCGATTTATAGGTGTTAACCTACCGTGCGGGCCAGACCGAAATGCTTTCCTGTATGTTTACATGAATATTTATTTGTTAATTTCATAGCTTAGCTGTTTTGAGTGTTTTGATTATAAAAAAAATGTTTTGGGTCTTAAATTTCTTCGCAGTCCAATATACATGATTATCGTGAAGAACGATCGGTAATATAGACTGATTAAAATTCCACTTTTCAAAACACCAAATGTATATGTTGGTATTTATTGTTTTGATTTTCGTGTTACATAACAACGACAATAAGTTTGGAAAAGCCGGTTCGACATGTTTTATACTTATTGCGAAATATTTTATCCTAAATGCTAATTGTTTTATGCTGTTTGCGAAATGTTTCTTTCAAATTACTAAAAAAAAGCTAAATGTCTGTCCATAAAACACCCGTATGTGTATTCAATTATATCTGGATATAAAGTAAGCCAATTATAATTCATCATTGCGCCGTCCGTAAACTTTTTATTCAAACGACTTCTTCTCAAGAACCGGAAGGCCCAGGGTACTGATATTAAGCCTAAAGCATGCTGGAATAAAGGGCTACCAAGTTGTTCAAATGAATGACCTTGACCTTCATTCAAGGCCACAGGGGTAAAAAAAGGCTAAAAAAATAAATGACTTCTTCTTATAAACTGAAAGGCACAGTGTACTGATATCGGGCCATCCTAAACATCAAATGAATGACATTGACCTCCTTCATTCAAGGTCACAGGGATCAAAAAAGCTAAAATCTTTAAAACAACTTATTCTCATTAACCGAAAGGTCCAGGGTACTGATATCGGGTCTGTAGCATGCTGGGATGAAGGGCTATCAAGTTTGTTCAAATGAATGACCTTGAACTTCAAAATCACAGGGGTCAAAAAATTCTAATTCTTTTTAACAACTTCGTGTCAATAACTAACAAGCCTAGATACCAGATATGAAGCATATGTCGTTCTGGGATGAAGGGCTACCAAGTTTGTTCACATAAATGACATTGACTTTCATTCAAGGTCACAGGGGTCAAAAAGGCTAAAATCTATAATGACACCTTGTCGATAACTATGAAGCCTGTAGCATGGTGGATTGAATGGCTTCCAAATTTATGCAACTGACTTACCTTAACCGCCATTTAAGGTCAAAAGGGGTCAAAAAGGCTAGCTAGCTAACTGTGTATTGTATAAACAGGTAGATGACCTGCAAGATTTACCAGGTGAGCGACACATGCCTTCTGGACCTCTTGTTTTCTGCTTGAGTTGAACAAACAGATAAACAATTGTTATCATTTGAAGAAGGGAGATAACTTGCGTTACAAGGAACTTCAACGTGTTAATTATAGCTGCAGGGGTTGATATAACGACGAACCAGCAGAAGGTAAGATTTATCGGTAATATTACATCCATTTTATACTCACAGGCGCCACTACTTGGCTCCTACCCACTTGCTCTAGTTCGTGATGTAGTTGTTTAGTATGACCTAACAAAGTAGGTCATGTATATGTACAGCCTAAGTAGATTACGTAGGGAAGGCTTGCTAGGATACCGCTATATATATATATATAAATTTTCTTTTTTCAATTTTCTTAAATTGTGTTAACTTAATTATAATTGAGTCTATTTTATAAGACGAAACTTTATATCTCATCAAACAAGAGACCCTAAGGGCCTAGCGGCAATATTGAAGCTTAAAGGGACTAAATCACTAAAAAATCATGTAATAAAAGATAAAAAGAATTTTAGGACTAAAATTAATTGTAAAAGTTGTGTACTTTATGTTAATAACAATATTTAAAAGTTTGTATAACAATTTTATTCAAAATGGAGAAAAACTGAAAATAAATAGGACCGACCTAGTCACTATTTCATATTATTATCTTTCGGCGAGTGTAAACAACCCCTATGTGCATGCGCGACGCGTGAACATTCCAAACATCCGATCGCAGGAAATCTCATCTGTCTAATGGACATATCTACTATCGACTGAAAACACAAATTTATCGACTACAGGTTCCTGATTACTGTGTTAATCTAATAAACGTTGAAACGTATGCAAACGTTTTGTGAAGAGTTTCTAAGTGTAAATAATCATATACTGTACAGGTTTTTGTAGCCATAAAGAAGGGTTTTCATTATATTATATGGTTTGATACTTGCTTCTACCATTATTTTATTTTCATTTGTCATGATATTATGTACTATCCCGCTAAACCTGCCAATATTATTAGGCTTTTAAAAAAATTGGCCTAATATATAGACTTTATAATAAGGAAAAAAATGAAGAAAAACTAATAATATAGGCATGTTTAGCGGACTAAGTAAGTACGTGTATTTCTTTTATCATTATATCAATATTTGACATTCCGTATACATTGTATAACCTTAGTTATAATGTCTATCCGTCTAATGGGCATTCCCTATATATCTCTAGTTATAGTCTTTATCCGCCTAATGGACTTTCCTTATATAGCCCTAACTATAATATATATCCGTCTAATGGAAATTCCCTATATATCCTTAGTTATAGTGCCTATCCGTCTAATGGACATTCCTTATATATACCTAGTTATAGTCTCTATCCATCTAATTGACATTCCCCTATATGTCACTAGTTATATAACTTTTTTCCATCTGATTTACTTAAAAAAATCAGCCTAACTATATATCTAAATTTTATGTGTACTTTTATGTATTCAAAGCAAAAATATACCTTACATATACATTGTAGACCTATGTACATTGTACATGTTTGCTTAATAATGTACATGTTCACCTGTATTCATGTATAATATATACATAATTAACGGGTGAAAATACCTCTCACTTCTTGTCATATTTCCATCAAATACTCTAAAGCTTCATAGAACTATGCTGTTTTACTTGGCAATGTAGATACAGGGGCGTAGGAAGCGGGTGTGGGAGGTGGGGGTCGGGGTTGGAGGGGGTCAGGGGGGGGGGGGGGGGGGGGGCAATTGCCTCCCCGTTTCCCTGGACAAGGGCAAACATTTCTTGTTGGCCCCCCCCCCCCATTTTCGCCGACTGAAATGTTCTAAAATTGCACATTTGAAAGAAAAAAGGGTCCTTCTGCACATTTTCGTGAACTAGACTAAAAATGTCAATCAGGGGATTCTACGTACTATTTTAAACAAGAGGCCCAAGGGCCTTAACGGTCATCTGACTATCTTGGCAATAGCTTTATAGGAAAATAATTAGATATGGTGTCATATGGTAGCCATCTTCAATCTGGGATCAACCAGAGATATAACAACACTTTGACAAGATCATATCAGCCGCATTTCATGTTTCAAGTTTCAGTTAAATTGCACTGGTAGAACTTGAGCGCAGTTCAAAATGTGTTTTCAAGATGGCATCTGTGGCAGCCATCTTGGATCATCTGTGGCAGCCATCTTGGATTTTGGATTGACATAAAATATAACAACACTTGGTCGGGACCATGTCAGGATCATTTCATGCAGGTTTCAGCTTAATCACACTGGTAGAACTTCAGAAGAAGTTCAAAATTCAAGATTTTGGAATATTTGACTCTCATGACTTTGAAAGTAGGTCAAGGTCATTCATTTCCACAACTTTGATAACCCTTTATCTCAGCATGCTACTGACTAAATATGAATACCCTGGACCTTTCGGCTAATTAAAAGGTGTAGTTAAAAGATTTTAGCTTAATTGACCCGTGACCTTGAAAGAAGGTCAAAGTCATTCATTTTTATAACTATGGTAACCCTGCATCCCAGCTTGCCAACAGCAAAATATGATTACCCTGGATTTTGGGTTAGTTAACAAAAATCGTTCAAAGAATTTAGCCTATTTGACTCCTGTAACCTTGAAAGAACGTCAAGGTCATTAATTTTCACAACTTTGGTAGCCCTTCATCCCATCATGCTACAGGCCAAATATGAGTACCCTGAACCTATCGGTTAGTTAGAAGAAGTCATTCAAAGATTTTAGTCTATTTGACTCCTATGACCTTGAAAGTAGGCCAAGGTCATTCATTTTCACAACTATGGTAGCCATTCATCCCAGCATGCTACAGGTTAAATTTGAGTACCCTGGACCTTTCGGTTAGTTAGAAGAAGTCGTTCAAAGATTTTAGCCTATTCGACCCCCGGTGACCTTGACAATAAGTCAAGGTCATTAAGTTTCAGAACTTTTGTAGCCCTTCATCCCATCATACTACAGGCCAAATATGAGTACCCTGGACCTTTTGGTTAGTTAGAAGAAGTCGTTCAAAGATTTTAGCCTATTTGACCCATGTGACCTTGAAAGTAGATCAAGGTCATTTATTTTCACAACTTAGGTAGTCCTTCATCCCAGCATGCTACAGACTAAATATGAGTATCCTGGACCTTTCGGTTAGTTAGAAGAAGTCGTTCAAAGATTTTAGCCTATTCGACCCCCGGTGACCTTGACAATAAGTCAAGATCATTAAGTTTCACAACTTTTGTAGCCCTTCATCCCATCATGCTACAGGCCAAATATGAGTACCCTGGACCTTTTGGTTAGTTAGAAGAAGTCGTTCAAAGATTTTAGCCTATTTGACCCCTGTGACATTGAAAGTAGATCAAGGTCATTTATTTTCACAACTTAGGTAGTCCTTCATCCCAGCATGCTACAGGCCAAATATGAGTACCCTGGACCTTTCGGTTAGTTAGAAGAAGTCGTTCAAAGATTTTAGCCTATTCGACCCCCGGTGACCTTGACAATAAGTCAAGGTCATTAAGTTTCACAACTTTGGTAGCCCTTCATCCCATCATGCTACAGGCCAAATATGAGTACCCTGGACCTTTTGGTTAGTTAGAAGAAGTCGTTCAAAGATTTTAGCCTATTTGACCCCTGTGACCTTGAAAGTAGATCAAGGTCATTTATTTTCACAACTTTGGTAGCCCTTCATCCCAGCATGCTACAGGCCAAATATGAGTACCCTGAACCTTTCGGTTAGTTAGAAGAAGTCGTTCAAAGATTTTAGTCTATTTGACTCCTATGACCTTGAAAGTAGGCCAAGGTCATTCATTTTCACAACTATGGTAGCCATTCATCCCAGCATGCAACAGGCCAAATATGAGTTCCCTGGACGTTTCGGTTAGTTAGAAGAAGTCGTTCAAAGATTTTAGCCTATTTGACCTCCGGTGACCTTGACAGCACGTCAAGGTCATTAATTTTCACAACTTTTGTAGCCATTCATCCCATCATGCTACAGGCCAAATATGAGTTCCCTGGACGTTTCGGTTAGTTAGAAGAAGTCGTTCAAAGATTTTAGCCTATTTGACCTCCGGTGACCTTGACAGCACGTCAAGGTCATTAATTTTCACAACTTTTGTAGCCATTCATCCCATCATGCTACAGGCCAAATATGAGTACCCTGGACCTTTTGGTTAGTTAGAAGAAGTCGTTCAAAGATTTTAGCCTATTTGACCTCCGGTGACCTTGACAGCACGTCAAGGTCATTAATTTTCACAACTTTTGTAGCCATTCATCCCATCATGCTACAGGCCAAATATGAGTACCCTGGACCTTTTGGTTAGTTAGAAGAAGTCGTTCAAAGATTTTAGCCTATTTGACCCCTGTGACCTTGAAAGTAGGTCAAGGTCATTTATTTTCACAACTTAGGTAGTCCTTCATCCCAGCATGCTACAGGCCAAATATGAGTACCCTGGATATTTCGGTTAGTTAGAAGAAGTCGTTCAAAGATTTTAGCCTATTTGACCCCGGTGACCTTGACAATAAGTCAAGGTCATTAAGTTTCACAACTTTTGTAGCCCTTCATCCCATCATGCTACAGGCCAAATATGAGTACCCTAGAAGAAGTCGTTCAAAGATTTTAGCCTATTTGACCCCTGTGACCTTGAAAGTAGATCAAGGTCATTTATTTTCACAACTTTGGTAGCCCTTCATCCAAGCATGCTACAGGCCAAATATGAGTACCCTGGACCTTTCGGTTAGTTAGAAGAAGTCGTTCAAAGATTTTAGCCTATTTGACCCCTGTGACCTTGAAAGTAGATCAAGGTCATTTATTTTCAGAACTTTTGTAGCCCTTCATCCCAGTATGCTACAGGCCAAATATGAGTACCCTGGACCTTTTGGTTAGTTAGAAGAAGTCGTTCAAAGATATTAGCCTAATTTTCACAACCCCTGCATGACCTATGAAAGACCAAACCCGAGTGGCCCCTAGATCAAGGTCACTAGGTATTTTTACGTAAGCTCATATATTTTCACAACACAAATCAATCAGCTGGCCTTTCAAAAAGTTTTATGACTACAGATAGTGAGCATTACTTCAAAAACAAATACTGCTGACAACTGTAAATTATTTACTCACGTTTTTAATGTTAATTTATAGGCCTATCTATATGTGATGGATGTCACAAGATTTGCAATCGTAATGGTCGCCATTTTGGGTGTATTGTAAAAGTAGATCCGGAGGTATTGAATTTCCGGATTTTTACAAATATTCACGTTTTTAAAAATGAAAACGGTATTATTTTTTAAAAATTTCGATGTGAATTTATTTTTAGAAAAGATATATTAATAATAATAAAATTATTAATAGCAAATTAATTAAAATAAATCAAATTAAAAAAATCAATTTTTTTCTCTTTCAGATTAAATTAAAATATTTTGAATACTACTCTAATTATCTGTATTTTCTTAATTTAGTGCTTGTAAATTTAGAACATTTTTTTAATTAATAATCCATTATTATGAAACATGTTATCTTATTCAATTCAATACAGTATTTTTAATATTTCAAAAAAGATATATATATTAAAATAAAGGTAATTGGATTGAAATAAAAGAATACATTTTGCATTTTTCCTATTCTTTTAATTAATATAAATGAAATTTAGATCTTTCTTGTGAATCAATTATAGTCATGATCATAGGATCGGCAGATAACAATTTCCAAAATCATTTTGTACACTCAGAATAATTAAATAGATGTCCTGATATTACTTAGCAACTCAGAGAGTTTAAAGCATTTAAATGATATTAAGTTGAATCAGAATTACACAAACAACAAGACAGTTTTAAAGATTTTCCCTTGTATTGGAAGTCGTCGATATAACCTTTGTGCCTCTCTGATTGGTATTTATCGTGGTCAAAGTGCCCTTTTCAAAACCCAGCACCATGCCCTTTTTTTTCCTGTGGGAAATACTAATAATATATTATATACATTGAAATATTTTTATATAATATCCGAGATAATTTTGCCCTTTTCTCTTATATATAGTTAGGTTGTGTAATTTCTCTCTCTCTTTCCGTAGTTTTGTACATGTTATTCCATTTTATTACCATATATACTATGAATATGTACTCTTCATTTTTTAGGAAAATAAAGATAATAATAATGATTGTATTTTGGGACCGTTCGGTTAACAAAATGGCCGAGCGGCCATATTGGATTTTAAAAGTTGAAGTTTCCTTTGCCATTACTCAATAAGTACTGAAAAATATAGGTTCTCCTAGCGTCATAATTATACATGTTGGAACCTTAGTTGTGAATATTGCATTTTGAGACCGATTGGTCATCATGATGGCCCTGCAATAACTCTCATAAATATTAACCAATTTTCTTAAAACTTGGCAACAAGGTCAAATGCCTTAAAGATGATCAACCGCTGACAAATCGTATTTTTTTCACTATCAAAAAGAGGAGCAGACGATTTAGTATTTTTCTTCAGTTACAAAAGTTACTAACTTTATACAATTACCACCATTGAAATGTTTGATCTTCAAATTTCATCTTAAGTTAAACTTATAAAAAATAATTAATCGCATCCCGAAAAAATTCTGTGGCATTATATCCTGAGGGAAATGGCAGAAAATGACTTTTTTTATTTTTTATTAAATCAAAGGGCCATAACTCTGCTAAATAAGGTCTGTCGCAAGTGTCGATCGAATTTGGCTGTGCCCTTAAGACATTTAACTTTATTACCAAGTTTGAAGAAAATTGGTTAATATTTATTAGTTATTGTCCGGTAGTAGCAGAAAAAATGACTTCTTTTTCTATTAAATCAAAGGGCCATAACTCTGCTAATTAAGATCTGCCAAAAGTGGCGATCGAACTTGGCTAAGCCCTTAAGACATTTAACTTTGTTACCAAGTTTTAACATTTGTTAGTTATTACACAGAAACTGCAGAAAAATGACATTTGTAGTAAATTAAAGGGCCATAACTCTGATAAATAAAATCTGCTGAAAGAGTTGATCGAACCTGGCCAGGCACTTGTTACCAAGTTTGAAGAAAATTGGTTAATATTTATTAGTTATTGTACGGAAGTGGCAGAAACTGACTTTTTTCTATTCAAGCAAAGGGCCATAATTCTGCTAAATAAGGTCTGTTGAAAAGTCGTGATCAAACTTGGCAGAGTCCTTCAGGCATTTAACCTTGTTACTAAATTTGAAGAAAATTGGTTTACATTTGTTACAGTTATTGCACGGACACGAAGCATTACAGACAGACAAGCCCAAATAAATATCCCCCGTTTCGGAGAAAGCGGGGGATAAAAAGCTATGTTAAAGAGATCAATTCCCAGAATTTCTATAGATTCTTTCAAAAATGTGAGAGTACATAAAATATGTAATTACATGTATTTAAATTTTTAGTAATTTTCACATCAAGATATCTAAATATACCTTATTTGCAATAGTTATCTTAATATCTTTGTCTAAATTTAGCTTGTATTTGGGAAGGTATCAGTTGTATCACTATTTACAGCATTCTATATGTACTCGTAGGATTTTAAAGGCGAGTCCAGAATACTATTTTACCATTTTGATGACTATTATAGTCCCAGTACAAATATAGATGGTTTTCAATAATTTGAAATAACTTTTCTAGGGAAGTCCTATAAATCACTGTATCCACATGTTACACTGCTCACAAACACATCAGACATCACAATCAACACCAATCCAAAAGGGCAGGCAAATCTGTAATACACAAAGATGGAGTATAATAAGTTATTTGTGCCGTAACTAGACGAAAATTTTAACAAACCATTTATTCTTCAGGGATCCTTTGAAAACCACCAGGTTTGATGAACAGAGAAACATGTATGATGCCTTATAAACATTAGTTACAACACCAAATTTATGTGCTATAAAATCCTGGTTTTTTAATGTCTTATGTATGTTTAGATTGAAATATACAATGTACCTGCAGAAATCACTTTACAAATAACACAAATATATGAAATGAATCTGTACACCACAACTTGGCTTCGTGGATGTATTCATTTCACTGTAGACGTAAATAGAATAATTTTTAGCAATATTGCCAAAATCATTTTCAGCTCTTATTCTTGCTTGTAAAATGAAAACTTTTACATAATAAGTATTACTATACTATTGTAATTCTCAAAATGTTGGTAGTTTTTGGGGGTAATATGATATCAAAAAAGCTCTTCTCGAGTTGTGAGTGAAAATTACGGCACATTTAACTTTCCTAATGGCTGATCAACATAAAAAAAAAGAAAAGCAAACTTATTATTTTAGCTAGTTACATAGTTATTTTATTCAAAGAATGCATGACATCAATTCATGTTTATTGAAACATAGAATGTTCCATGACCAGTATATCAGGACAATCTGATACACAAAAACACACAAAGTATGTAACAACCCAGAAATGAAAGGCCTCTAGTATACATTTTACTTGGATGTAGTTAAAGATTGTTCTGGGTGTTTTTTCTAAATTTATATCCTTAAAAAAGTTACTGTACAAAATAAGAACATAGACAATAATGTTACACAAGACAAATTATAACGTAGGTGACAATACACTACTATATATAACAACACATATCATAACATGAAAATGGCTATTTAACTTTCACTTTCCAAAGCTTCATTATCAAGTTGGTACATGGCCCCCATCATTAAGTTTTAACTTTTAGATGTAATAAATATCCTTTCTAATTATTTGTACATAAAAAAAGTACAAATCAAATAGAAAATTGTATTAACACAACAGACTCAATAACAGAACCTGCGACTATATTTTGCTGTGTCTATATTGTGCATCTCAACTAAATTAACGGTACTTTAAAGTTGTAACAGTTCATGAACTAACTTACAAGCCATTTAATCTACATCAACCTGGTATATTGATTCCTCTACTAAAACCCAAAAACACACACATGAATTATCAACATTTTTAACATTAGGACAATTCATATGATTAATTTTCTACCAATATCAATAATAAAGGTTTTATTTTGCGGAGGTAAACTTACGTGAAATGTCAATCACTTGCAAATTAAAACATGTTTACACTACATTGAAACAAAGTATCAACAGATTGACTGAATGTTCACATTCAACACCAGGATAAATTTACAAAGAAATATGAAATATGCAGGATCCATGATAGTGTTGAATGGCATAAATCTGATGTTTTCTAAAGCGTTTAAATGTCATGACAACAAAAATGAGATTTCGGTCAAGGAAATAATTTTTATGCAGTGAGTACTGATATCAATGATAAATAAAGTCTCTGAGTGTTGGATATTTTAGCGTCGGTTGTATCCTCCACCTCCACCACCACCTCGGTTGTAATTTCCTTGCTGGTTATATGGGCCGGATCTCTGCTGGTTGTAGTTTCCACCACCACCGCCACCCCTCATAGCTCCACCTCCATAACCATCACCGTAATTCTGTCCGAAACTCTGCTGTTGATTGCCACCCCAATTACCACCATTGTTTTGGTTTTGGTTGTTGTAACCACTATTGTAGCTATCGTAGCCACCACCACCTCCTTGGTTCCAATTCTGATTGTAATCATTCCCGCCACTATAACCACCTCCTTGGTTGTTAAAGTCATTGTATCCGCCTTGTTGATTGTAACTGCTTTGGTCCCAGCCGCCACCGCCGCGTCCACCTCCTCTTCCGCTTCCCATCATGCCACCACCACGACCTCGACCACCTCCCATCATGCCACCACCACGACCGCCACCGCGTCCTCCCATGCCACCTTCCTGATCTTTTGGTACAGCCTTTTTCACCTCTACTAATCTACCACCCATGTCATGTTTCTTTTTCAACACACATTGATCAACGGAGTCATAGTCAAAGAATGTCACAAAGCAAAATCTTTTCATTTTACCAGTGGTTTTATCCTTGATTAAGTCTACTTTTTCAATTTCCCCGTACTCCCCGAATACTCCACGAATCTGATCCTCGGAGATATCGTCAGGCAGACCACCAACAAACATTTTCTTGCACGATTGTGACGATTCTCCCTCACCGCCATCCTTATTTCGTGGCATGGCACGTTTAGATTCAACGCCCCTGCCATCAATTTTATGGGGGCGAGCCTTTTGTGCTTGTTCGAGTTCTTCAGGAGAGGAATACGTTATGAAGCCGAAGCCTCGTGATTTTTTGGTGTTCGAATCTTTCATTACCACACAGTCAACAACATTTCCATACTGTACAAAATGAGCTTTTAGGCTATCTTCTGTCGTTTCATAGCTCAACCCACCGATGAACAACTTTCTGAACTGTTCGTTTTCACGGCCTCCCATGTTTAAAAATTTTTAAATACGTACAAATATCTTGATCTCGTCGTCTTACCGCGTGGACCCGGTAAACGTCTTGAACAATGGCAACCCACGCCTTGTGATGCTTCCGGTGCGCGCCAACCCGATTGGTTGATCGAAATTTCACAGAACTATTCACAGAACTAAACAAGTAAGTAATTCTGTTTCCATAATCATTGAAGCTCGTAAGTGAAGTGTTGTTTAAAATGTACAAACTACATCAAGAAAAATTTAATTATAATCTATTAAATGAAGATGTGTCGGGTCAAATACATCGGATACTAAACAAAAAGTTTCGCTTCTATAAGAGATTCTAAATTTATACTGGCTGTTGCTGTTGTCGGCGATTTCCGTAATTCTCCGGAAAAAGATCACATTATATGATCGCTTCATAAGCTATTAGGCTATTGTATTGCTTTCTATTCAATATCTTACAACTGTGAATACCTCTAGACTATAATTAAACTGATATTGAATGTTCTAGTAGTTTCAAAGCTACGATAGACTTACCCAAGCCCCATAAATTAAATAGAATTTCCTTATAAATCAGAGTTATTTCCCTTTGTACTGAGCAAGCCGTTTGGGGATTATCCCTACCCATCTGATATCTTCATTTTAATTCACTTTTTTCTGAAAACAATTTAAAAAGCTGAATTGAAATTATAAAAAGTCTCTTTGATAATTTTTTTTATAATTGTATATTTTTCAAAGCATTTTTTGGATTTAAATAAAACAAAATTGTAGGCTAGTAATCATTCCTCACATCATCATCACTGATCATCATCATCATATATCTTCTATATTGAACGAATATACGTACCCGGCCTACTGTACCTTTTGGCGGGTACGAAATGGTGCTTACAATTTATATATACGTGTGTCCTAGTAGAGCATAGCCTCAGAAAATCACTCGGACGCAATTTTCTATACTTTTTTGTATGTTTTCAATAATTTAATGCGTATATATACATGCATTATTACTTTTGCCCAAAACCAACATAACGACCATTCTTAATATCTACCGTACCGCTAACAAGACATCAAGTTCACAATTTGTAGACCTGCCGTATATTTATGTGAAAAAATAAATTCTCTTTGTGAATTCGATATTTTTTACAGTTAATTTTTATTACCTATAGTACAAAGTACGTAAGTGATACGATAAAATGCATACAAACGTTTTAATAATGATTTGCATAATCATTACTGTCCTCCATTAGCAGTAATAGACATTTAATATACATGTAGCTCTTAAAATGACACCGTTATCTGTCTAAAAGTCTTTAGGGCTACAATATTGCATTCTCGATATTCCAGGGGTTTCGATCACTTACGATCTCTACACACCCCTGGACAAACTGGAGGCAACCGAACAGTACAGGTAATTCAGTCCTTTGATCAAAAGAGCCGTTTAACGGTAAACTTTGGCTGACTGTGTGGCTTTGATCTTCAAAGGAAATCTTTGCTAGCCTGTGATTGGTTAAATGTTTTCCGCTGAGCTGCCTTCAATTTTACTATGAGATAGTCCAGGGGTGTAGAGATCGTACCCTAGCAGTGGCGTAAGAAGATGAAACGTTATAGGGGGGGGGGGGCAAAAATCCTCAATACTTTGTAACCCCTCCCCGCCGCCGCCGCACCTTCAGGAGGAGATTAATTCAACTCCAAACCATATATGCTTTATGTACATTTTTCATATATCATTAAATTTAATCATTGTACACATATATAGGCAGTGGGGTCGCTAAAAGGAAATTAACGAATACGTAAATTGGCCAAATTAGGGTGTGAGCGTCGACGAAGGCGCGAGGTTTTGGTGTTTTAGGGGTCTGAGGGTGAACCCCGAGAAAAAATATTGTAATTTAGAATGGCTGAGATGAGTTTTACAATGTATTTTGATGATTTTGCGAGCGCCCGAAAGAGCAAGATTTTGGTGTTTGGGGGTCGGAGGGTCTCCCCGGGGGAAAACAATACGATTTAGAATGGCTGAGATGAGTTTTACGATGCATTTTGATGAATTTGCGAGCACCCAAAGGCGCGAGAATTTGGTGATAGGGGAGTTCCGGGGGTCTCCCCCGAGGAAAAAAATACGATTTAGAATGACTGAGATGAGTTTTACGATGTATTTTAATGATTATAAAGCGTTCTTAACATGGTTATTTTTCGATTTAAAGCTACCTGCATTTAGAAATGATAATTGTGTCGTCATAACATTATGCAACCCTACTCGATCTGAATATACCGGCTTCACACCATCGGCACATTGTTGTGTAACATAAAAAATAAATTAATTGTCTCGCTAAGACATATAAACAAATTGATCTTTTAAGAGCATTTTTTAAATAGTACCCCTTGATGGACATTTTTAGTCTAGTTCGTGTGTATTGAATTTTTACTATTTAAGGTTTGACATTATGTGCTTGAACGTTTTAGGAAATGCGCCGCGCAGCGGAAAATTTTCTAGAATGAAATATGAAAAATGTGCAGGAGGACCCTTTTTTCTCTCAAATAAGCATTTTTAGAAAATTTCAGTCGGCGAAAATGGGGGGGGCAAAAAGACTTGTTTGCCCCCCCGTCCTGGGGAACAGGGGGGGAGGGGGGAGGGGGGCAGTTGCCCCCATGCCCCCCCCCCCCGCTTCCTACGCCCCTGTCTAGAGTATCAAGGATGCAATATTGCAGCTAAATCATATATCATGTATGATGAAATTACAGATATCTGTATTATAAATTAAAAAAAATCTCTACTTTTAAGCACATATATCTTCATATCTTTACAAAGATAGCGGAGTTGCTGGGTTCAAACGTTGGCTCGTAGCAAACTTTCTGCTATGGGCATGTATCAAGTAATCGTTTCCTAAGTTTATTTAAAAAGAAATGATAGAGATATCTGTATTGTATTTTGCGACATAACATGCACAGGGACTCGATTGCGAAAAATGGGTATCTGTTATACATATTATTATATATATACCCTTTTTTTCATAAGATTTTTTCGCAATCGAGCCGGTGTGGACGACTCAAGGTACCTTTTAAAAACGAATGGTATCGACCAATATTACCACCATCCTATCTATTCAATTTATTTACTGCATGCGTGGTGTTTCACAGAAATGGCAGCCCGCCTTTATGAATTTTACCAGCGGATAACCAACGATTTGGACCGCACCATGGATTTTTGGTTAGAACATTCACATGACGAAACATACGGGTAAGTACTGACGGACATCCAGTTGTACGAAGGATCGGGATTACGTATTAAAATCAATAATAAAATTATAAAAAAAACCAAAAAAACCCGGATTATATGTTTATTGTCCCATCTTGTCAACTGTTCATTTGGTAATCATCATGAATTAGCCACTTGTAACGGTTTCTTTGTAAGAGAATCGAGAACATCCTCGATACTCCAGGGCTTCCGATCACTAGATATCGTAAGTGATCAGAACCCCTGGAATATCGAGGATGAATCGAGAAATGCCCGGCTAAATCATGGTTCGAACCCGTGACCCTCCGAACACTATATAGCCGGTTGCTCTTCCTGACCAGTGATTCCAGTAAACTGATGTAAATAGTAATGTAGAAAACGAATTTTAGATAAGGCTAAAACTAACCCCCCCCCCCCACCACCACCCAAGAAAATATGAGATTTTGAAAAATTAAAGAAATTGGGATATTCACCATAAAACTTTGTTTTATAGTAATTTCATAAGGAAAAAGTGCTTATTAGAACATTTGTGTACATTCGATTTATTATATTATTCGAGATTTTGATTACAAAATTAAGCTAAATCATTTTAATATGTAATAACATCGTACTGAAATTCTATGACCAATTTATTTACTTTTGATGTTATTGTTATTTGTAATCCTTTGATTTATTGTTGTAAGTTTAATACTGTATTATGTGGTGTTAACTGAGTAGTAGTAAGGTACAACCAGGTATGGCACTTGCCCTCAGGGAATTGCGTTCAGGTATAAACTAATTGTATTTGACTTAGGAAAACAAAACACATGCAATGCGAGTAATTATACTGTTCCAGTCTTCACCCAGTTAGTAGCCCCCCTCCTACACCATCCTCGATATTCCAGGGGTTCCGATCTCTACACCCCTAGACAGAGATCGTAAGTGATTGGAACCCCTGGAATATCGAGGATGCACATACACACAAAACACCACAAAAAGATAATTTACTTAGACATATTTAAAATCTTTTTTGTTCTCTGTGCATATACGTTTTAAGCTATTGACAGACGTATATGTACATGTATGCTTGTTGTTAACAGGGGATTTTTCAACTGCCTCAGTAAAGATGGAAAGGTATATGACCGTTTGAAACACGTATGGCTTCAGGCAAGACAGGTAATAATAATGCTTCGACAGTCAATAAACATATTTGGCGCAACTTCACCTATATGAAATGTATGACAAAATCATGTACAGAATATTATATAACATTTAGGATTTACAAGTGACTGGTTACGGATACAAGGAGACATGTGTATGTTGACACTTACAGGGGAGACATGTGTATGGTGATACTTACAGGGGAGACAGGTGTATGGTGACAGTTACAGGGGAGACAAGTGTATGGTGACACTTACAGGGGGAGACAGGTGTATGGTGACATTTACAGGAGAGACAGGTGTATGGTGACACTTACAGGGGAGACAGGTGTATGATGACACTTACAGGGGAGACAGGTGTATGGTGACACTTACAGGGGAGACAGGTGTATGGTGACACTTACAGGGGAGACAGGTGTATGGGGACAGTTACAGGGGAGACAAGTGTATGGTGACACTTACAGAGGAGACAGGTGTTTGGTGACAGTTACAGGAGAGACAGGTGTATGGTGACAGTTACAGGGGAGATAGGTGTATGGTGACACTTACAGGGGAGACTGGTGTGTGGTGACACTTACAGGGGAGACAGGTGTAAGGTGACACTTACAGGGGAGACAGGTGTATGGTGACACTTACAGGGGAGACAGGTGTATGGTGACACTTAAAGGGGAGACAGGTGTATGGTGACACTTACAGGGGAGACAGGTGTATGGTGACACTTACATGGGAGACAGGTGTATGGTGACAGTTACAGGGGAGACAAGTGTATGGTGACAGTTGCAGGGGAGACAGGTGTATTGTGACAGTTACAGGGGAGACTGGTGTGTGGTGACACTTACAGGGGAGACAGGTGTATGGTGACACTTACAGGCGAGACAGGTGTATGATGTAAATATAATAAATACCAGGGTTTTGATACCGTTTCTATTATGATGAATTCCATAGGTATGGACATATTGCCGCCTGTACAATGAGGTGGAGAGATTCAGAAGAGATGATATCCTACAGGCAGCTTTAAAAGGTTGGTTCATCACTACTCAGTCAACAACTCTTCTCATTATCCTTCTCCTTCACTCATACAAGTATAATTCACCTCTCCTCCATCATTTGGTTCAGTTCCACATAACAGGCCTACTTAACATCCTTGTTCTGGTTATAACCAAGCCTAGGACGCGACTTAAATGTGTTGATTGAGTGATGGGGCTTACCATCCTTTTTCTGGTTATAAGTTATAACCAAGCCTAGGACGCGACTTAAATGTGTTGATTGAGTGATGGGGCTTACCATCCTTTTTCTGGTTATAACCAAGCCTAGGACGCGACTTAAATGTGTTGATTGAGTGATGGGACTTACCATCCTTTTTCTGGTCATAACCAAGCCTAGGACGCGACTTAATTGTGTTGATTGAGTGATGGGGCTTACCATCCTTTTTCTGGTTATAACCAAGCCTAGGACGCGACTTAAATGTGTTGATTGAGTGATGGGGGCTTACCATCCTTGCTCTGGTTATAACCAAGCCTAGGACACGACTTAAATGTCTTGATTGAGTGATGGGGCTTACCATCCTTGCTCTGGTTATAACCAAGCCTAGGAAACGACTTAAATGTGTTGATTGAGTGATGGGGCTTACCATCCTTGTTCTGGTTATAACCAAGCCTAGGACATGACTTAAATGTCTTAAAAATTCAAACTATACAAAGTGATGAGCCTCCATACAATTCTCTCTCCCACAAATTGTACAGTTTTGGCTTATCTCCATGACATATTGTCCCACTTACTATCCTATAACACAGGTTTATTTCCATCAGAAATCTTAAGACTTTTGCTGCATTGGCTACCTTGTACGCTGTTATCTTACATGTTTTTTGATACCTTGAATGTGACCTTAGGTTTCATATGTTACTGTTCCATGTACCGTATTCGACCTAATTAGCGCCCATGTCCCTAGAAGTGCCCCTCCCCTTTTTGAGGCCTCAATTTTAATTTCCCAGGCATAAATAAAGACCAAAACTACATAAAACGGTATAGATTTGCAATAATTTTGAATTATTAGCACCTTTTCATTTTTATCATTTTTTAAGCGTTCTGGGCGCTCATTGGGTCGAATACGGTAAGTGGTTTTCAAAAAAGGAAAACAGAGAAATTAGAATTATCCAATCTTTTAAAGCAGACAGTTATCTTATTGTGTTCTGGTATAATATTAATGAAATAAATGGTTCACAATACAAAAACATACAACTTTACTTATATATTTGCACGATAATTTTAGGCATGAAGTTTCTTCAAAAATATGCCAAAGATCCCCAGACTTCCAAGTGCCACCTGGTGCTGACACAGGATGGCAAAGCAGTGAAGAACCAGCGTTCTATCTTCTCTGAGTGTTTCTATTTGATGGCTCTGTCGGAGATGGGCAGAGCAAGTGGAGACTCGACATATGCGGTATAGAAAATCAGATTTTCTCAGAAGTGCTAAAGGAATTGAACATGGTCAAGAAATGGCCATATTAAATTTTGACAAATGAAGTTTGCTGCTTTTATCGTTGATAAAATATTGAAGGATTCTTTCTCTTAAAATTCATATAGATGTAGACTAATAGTACCATTTTGATTTTGAGGTAGAGCCAAATATAAGATTGCCTAGAGGTGGCCATTTTGAATTATAACAAGATTCATGATTGTTTTTGTTCCCTGATCTTTTTGTAGTTTCATAGGTTGTGAGATTGCTTGGAAAAATGAAGTGGTGAATTTACATTGTTTTAAATTTTGACAGTAGCTTCTCTATTTGCTGATAAAAAATCAACAAACCAAATAAGGTTTTACATTCAAGTCCCTTCATAAAATGCAACTTCTTATTTTCATTTTACAATTTTCTCCAAACGAGGCGCCTAGTGTCTTTGACTAATGACAGATCATAAAAGCTATATAATTTTGTTTTTGATTGTGTTCATAGACAGAGGCATTACAAATGATGGATAAGATTGTGTACTGGGTTCGTGAGGATGACACAGACTTAGGACAGCCTGCTATGGAGGGGGCAGTGCCCATTAGCTCACTTGCTGTACCCATGATGCTGCTGTGTCTAATGGATCAGCTGGAGACTGTGGACCCAAAACTGGAAACCAAGTACAGCGATCTCACAGAATGGTGTCTAACAGAAGTCAAGAAACACATCCAGGTATAGAAATCTATCAAACTGGTGTCTAACAGAAGTCAAGAAACATCCAGGTATAGAAATCTATCAAACTGGTGTCTAACAGAAGTCAAGAAACACATCCAGGTATAGAAATCTCTCAGGCTAGTGTCTAACAGAAGTCAAGAAACACATCCAGGTATAGAAATCTCTCAGGCTAGTGTCTAACAGAAGTCAAGAAACACATCCAGGTATAGAAATCTCTCAGGCTAGTGTCTAACAGAAGTCAAGAAACACATCCAGGTATAGAAATCTCTCAGGCTGGTGTCTAACAGAAGTCAAGAAACACATCCAGGTATCCAGGTATAGAAATCTCTCAGGCTGGTGTCTAACAGAAGTCAAGAAACACATCCAGGTATAGAAATCTCTCAGGCTGGTGTCTAACAGAAGTCAAGAAACACATCCAGGTATAGAAATCTCTCAGGCTGGTGTCTAACAGAAGTCAAGAAACACATCCAGGTATAGAAATCTCTCAGGCTAGTGTCTAACAGAAGTCAAGAAACACATCCAGTTATAGAAATCTCTCAGGCTGGTGTCTAGCAGAAGTCAAGAAACACATCCAGGTATAGAAATCTCTCAGGCTGGTGTCTAACAGAAGTCAAGAAACACATCCAAGTATAAAAAATACACTCCCTGGTATGGGGATTGAAGCGAGTCTTCCTCACCGAGGCAAAAGCTCAGATAGCAAAAGTGCTTATAGAGGGGGATTTATAAAGAGAAACATTAATATATTGCTGAGAAAAGAGTATAATGCTGAAAACGTTCAACCCAATATCAAATTACCTTAATGCCCCTTTGAATTGATAAAATGTATGATTTGTTACAGAGGGATGGCACTGTGATCCTAGAGAATGTCAGCCCCGGGGGTGAGGAACTCCCAGGTAGCATGGGCAGACTGATGCTCCCCGGCCACTCCATAGAGGCAGGGTGGTTCCTCCTACAACACGCCATCAAGAAAGGCAAAGATGATGTGAAAAAGATGGCAATAGAGAAGTTCATACTCAACCCTTTCAAGTACGGCTGGGACCAGACCTATGGAGGCCTGATGTACTTCCTGGACGTAGATAATTGGTCGCCTACTCAACTCGAGTGGGATATGAAACTGTGGTGGGCCCATAATGAAGCTCTAATCGCATTCCTCATGGTATACAAGGAAACTAAGGACAACAATATGATGGATAGCTTTGCAAAGATATTTGATTACAGCTACTCTCATGTAAGATATACTACAGCTATTCTCATGTAAGATACACAACAGCTATTCTCATATAAGATACACTATACAGCTACTCTCATGTAAGATACACTATACAGCTACTCTCATGTAAGATACACTATACAGCTATTCTCATGTAAGATACACTATACAGCTACTCTCATGTAAGATACACATACAGCTATTCTCATGTAAGATACACTATACAGCTATTCTCATGTAAGATACACTATACAGCTATTCTCATGTAAGATACACTATACAGCTATTCTCATGTAAGATACACTATACAGCTATTCTCATGTAAGATACACTATACAGCTATTCTCATGTAAGATACACTATACAGCTATTCTCATGTAAGATACACTATACAGCTATTCTCATGTAAGATACACTATACAGCTATTCTCATGTAAGATACACTACACAGCTATTCTCATGTAAGATACACTATACAGCTATTCTCATGTAAGATACACTATACAGCTATTCTCATGTAAGATACACTATACAGCTATTCTCATGTAAGATACACTATACAGCTATTCTCATGTAAGATACACTATACAGCTATTCTCATGTAAGATACACTATACAGCTATTCTCATGTAAGATACACTATACAGCTATTCTCACATGTAAGATACACTATACAGCTATTCTCATGTAAGATACACTATACAGCTACTCTCATGTAAGATACACTATACAGCTATTCTCATGTAAGATACACTATACAGCTATTCTCATGTAAGATACACTATACAGCTATTCTCATGTAAGATACACTATACAGCTATTCTCATGTAAGATACACTATACAGCTATTCTCATGTAAGATACACTATACAGCTATTCTCATGTAAGATACACTATACAGCTATTCTCATGTAAGATACACTATACAGCTATTCTCATGTAAGATACACTACTACAGCTATTCTCATGTAAGATACACTATACAGCTATTCTCATGTAAGATACACTATACAGCTATTCTCATGTAAGATACACTATACAGCTATTCTCATGTAAGATACACTATACAGCTATTCTCATGTAAGATACACTATACAGCTATTCTCATGTAAGATACACTATACAGCTATTCTCATGTAAGATACACTATACAGCTATTCTCATGTAAGATACACTATACAGCTATTCTCATGTAAGATACACTATACAGCTATTCTCATGTAAGATACACTATACAGCTATTCTCATGTAAGATACACTATACAGCTATTCTCATGTAAGATACACTATACAGCTATTCTCATGTAAGATACACTATACAGCTATTCTCATGTAAGATACACTATACAGCTATTCTCATGTAAGATACACTATACAGCTATTCTCATGTAAGATACACTATACAGCTACTCTCATGTAAGATACACTATACAGCTATTCTCATGTAAGATACACTATACAGCTACTCTCATGTAAGATACACTATACAGCTATTCTCATGTAAGATACACTATACAGCTATTCTCATGTAAGATACACTATACAGCTATTCTCATGTAAGATACACTATACAGCTATTCTCATGTAAGATACACTATACAGCTATTCTCATGTAAGATACACTATACAGCTATTCTCATGTAAGATACACTATACAGCTATTCTCATGTAAGATACACTATACAGCTATTCTCATGTAAGATACACTATACAGCTATTCTCATGTAAGATACACTATACAGCTATTCTCATGTAAGATACACTATACAGCTACTCTCATGTAAGATACACTATACAGCTATTCTCATGTAAGATACACTATACAGCTATTCTCATGTAAGATACACTATACAGCTATTCTCATGTAAGATACACTATACAGCTATTCTCATGTAAGATACACTATACAGCTATTCTCGTGTAAGATACACTATACAGCTATCCTCATGTAAGATACACTATACAGCTATTCTCATGTAAGATACACTATACAGCTATTCTCATGTAAGATACACTATACAGCTATTCTCATGTAAGATACACTATACAGCTATTCTCATGTAAGATACACTATACAGCTATTCTCATGTAAGATACACTATACTCATAGATACACTAACTTCTCATGTAAGATACACTATACAGCTATTCTCATGTAAGATACACTATACAGCTATTCTCATGTAAGATACACTACAGCTATTCTCATGTAAGATACACTATACAGCTATTCTCATGTAAGATACACTATACAGCTATTCTCATGTAAGATACACTATACAGCTATTCTCATGTAAGATACACTATACAGCTATTCTCATGTAAGATACACTATACAGCTATTCTCATGTAAGATACACTATACAGCTATTCTCATGTAAGATACACTATACAGCTATTCTCATGTAAGATACACTATACAGCTATTCTCATGTAAGATACACTATACAGCTATTCTCATGTAAGATACACTATACAGCTATTCTCATGTAAGATACACTATACAGCTATTCTCATGTAAGATACACACTAACAGCTATTCTCATGAAGATACACTATACAGCTATTCTCATGTAAGATACACTATACAGCTATTCTCATGTAAGATACACTATACAGCTATTCTCATGTAAGATACACTATACAGCTACTTCATCATGTAAGATACACTATACAGCTATTCTCATGTAAGATACACTATACAGCTATTCTCATGTAAGATACACTATACAGCTATTCTCATGTAAGATACACTATACAGCTATTCTCATGTAAGATACACTATACAGCTATTCTCATGTAAGATACACTATACAGCTATTCTCATGTAAGATACACTATACAGCTATTCTCATGTAAGATACACTATACAGCTATTCTCATGTAAGATACACTATACAGCTATTCTCATGTAAGATACACTATACAGCTATTCTCATGTAAGATACACTATACAGCTATTCTCATGTAAGATACACTATACAGCTATTCTCATGTAAGATACACTATACAGCTATTCTCATGTAAGATACACTATACAGCTATTCTCATGTAAGATACACTATACAGCTATTCTCATGTAAGATACACTATACAGCTATTCTCATGTAAGATACACTATACAGCTATTCTCATGTAAGATACACTATACAGCTATTCTCATGTAAGATACACTATACAGCTATTCTCATGTAAGATACACTATACAGCTATTCTCATGTAAGATACACTATACAGCTATTCTCATGTAAGATACACTATACAGCTATTCTCATGTAAGATACACTATACAGCTATTCTCATGTAAGATACACTATACAGCTATTCTCATGTAAGATACACTATACAGCTATTCTCATGTAAGATACACTATACAGCTATTCTCATGTAAGATACACTATACAGCTATTCTCATGTAAGATACACTATACAGCTATTCTCATGTAAGATACACTATACAGCTATTCTCATGTAAGATACACTATACAGCTATTCTCATGTAAGATACACTATACAGCTATTCTCATGTAAGATACACTATACAGCTATTCTCATGTAAGATACACTATACAGCTGTTCACGTGTAAGATACACTATACAGCTATTCTCATGTAAGATACACTATACAGCTATTCTCATGTAAGATACACTATACAGCTATTCTCATGTAAGATACACTATACAGCTATTCTCATGTAAGATACACTATACAGCTATTCTCATGTAAGATACACTATACAGCTATTCTCATGTAAGATACACTATACAGCTATTCTCATGTAAGATACACTATACAGCTATTCTCATGTAAGATACACTATACAGCTATTCTCATGTAAGATACACTATACAGCTATTCTCATGTAAGATACACTATACAGCTATTCTCATGTAAGATACACTATACAGCTATTCTCATGTAAGATACACTATACAGCTATTCTCATGTAAGATACACTATACAGCTATTCTCATGTAAGATACACTATACAGCTATTCTCATGTAAGATACACTATACAGCTATTCTCATGTAAGATACACTATAACTTTTCTCATGTAAGATACACTATACAGCTATTCTCATGTAAGATACACTACTACAGCTATTCTCATGTAAGATACACTATACAGCTATTCTCATGTAAGATACACTATACAGCTATTCTCATATGTAAGATACACTATACAGCTATTCTCATGTAAGATACACTATACAGCTATTCTCATGTAAGATACACTATACAGCTATTCTCATGTAAGATACACTATACAGCTATTCTCATGTAAGATACACTATACAGCTATTCTCATGTAAGATACACTATACAGCTATTCTCATGTAAGATACACTATACAGCTATTCTCATGTAAGATACACTAACAGCTATCTCATAAGATACACTACAGCTATTCTCATGTAAGATACACTATACAGCTATTCTCATGTAAGATACACTATACAGCTATTCTCATGTAAGATACACTATACAGCTATTCTCATGTAAGATACACTATACAGCTATTCTCATGTAAGATACACTATACAGCTATTCTCATGAAGATACACTAACAGCTATTCTCATGTAAGATACACTATACAGCTATCTCATGTAAGATACACTATACAGCTATTCTCATGTAAGATACACTATACAGCTATTCTCATGTAAGATACACTATACAGCTATTCTCATGTAAGATACACTATACAGCTATTCTCATGTAAGATACACTATACAGCTATTCTCATGTAAGATACACTATACAGCTATTCTCATGTAAGATACACTATACAGCTATTCTCATGTAAGATACACTATACAGCTATTCTCATGTAAGATACACTATACAGCTATTCTCATGTAAGATACACTATACAGCTATTCTCATGTAAGATACACTATACAGCTATTCTCATGTAAGATACACTATACAGCTATTCTCATGTAAGATACACATACAGCTACATGACATAATATTCTCATGTAAGATACACTAACAGCTATTCATGTAAGATACACTATACAGCTATTCTCATGTAAGATACACTATACAGCTATTCTCATGTAAGATACACTATACAGCTATTCTCATGTAAGATACACTATACAGCTATTCTCATGTAAGATACACTATACAGCTATTCTCATGTAAGATACACTATACAGCTATTCTCATGTAAGATACACTATACAGCTATTCTCATGTAAGATACACTATACAGCTATTCTCATGTAAGATACACTATACAGCTATTCTCATGTAAGATACACTATACAGCTATTCTCATGTAAGATACACTATACAGCTATTCTCATGTAAGATACACTATACAGCTATTCTCATGTAAGATACACTATACAGCTATTCTCATGTAAGATACACTATACAGCTATTCTCATGTAAGATACACTATACAGCTATTCTCATGTAAGATACACTATACAGCTATTCTCATGTAAGATACACTATACAGCTATTCTCATGTAAGATACACTATACAGCTATTCTCATGTAAGATACACTATACAGCTATTCTCATGTAAGATACACTATACAGCTATTCTCATGTAAGATACACTATACAGCTATTCTCATGTAAGATACACTATACAGCTATTCTCATGTAAGATACACTATACAGCTATTCTCATGTAAGATACACTATACAGCTATTCTCATGTAAGATACACTATACAGCTATTCTCATGTAAGATACACTATACAGCTATTCTCATGTAAGATACACTATACAGCTATTCTCATGTAAGATACACTATACAGCTATTCTCATGTAAGATACACTATACAGCTATTCTCATGTAAGATACACTATACAGCTATTCTCATGTAAGATACACTACAGCTATTCTCATGTAAGATACACTATACAGCTTTTCTCATGTAAGATACACTATACAGCTATTCTCATGTAAGATACACTAACAGCTATTCTCATGTAAGATACACTATACAGCTATTCTCATGTAAGATACACTATACAGCTATTCTCATGTAAGATACACTATACAGCTATTCTCATGTAAGATACACTATACAGCTATTCTCATGTAAGATACACTATACAGCTATTCTCATGTAAGATACACTATACAGCTATTCTCATGTAAGATACACTATACAGCTATTCTCATGTAAGATACACTATACAGCTATTCTCATGTAAGATACACTATACAGCTATTCTCATGTAAGATACACTATACAGCTATTCTCATGTAAGATACACACTACAGCTATTCTCATGTAAGATACACTATACAGCTATTCTCATGTAAGATACACTATACAGCTATTCTCATGTAAGATACACTATACAGCTATTCTCATGTAAGATACACTATACAGCTATTCTCATGTAAGATACACTATACAGCTATTCTCATGTAAGATACACTATACAGCTATTCTCATGTAAGATACACTATACAGCTATTCTCATGTAAGATACACTATACAGCTATTCTCATGTAAGATACACTATACAGCTATTCTCATGTAAGATACACTATACAGCTATTCTCATGTAAGATACACTATACAGCTATTCTCATGTAAGATACACTATACAGCTATTCTCATGTAAGATACACTATACTATTCTCATGTAAGATACACTATACAGCTATTCTCATGTAAGATACACTATACAGCTATTCTCATGTAAGATACACTATACAGCTATTCTCATGTAAGATACACTATACAGCTATTCTCATGTAAGATACACTATACAGCTATTCTCATGTAAGATACACTATACAGCTATCTCATAACACTACAGCTATTCTCAGTAAGATACACTATACAGCTATTCTCATGTAAGATACACTATACAGCTATTCTCATGTAAGATACACTATACAGCTATCATGTAGTCATACAGCTATTCTCATGTAAGATACACTATACAGCTATTCTCATGTAAGATACACTATACAGCTATTCTCATGTAAGATACACTATACAGCTATTCTCATGTAAGATACACTATACAGCTATTCTCATGTAAGATACACTATACAGCTATTCTCATGTAAGATACACTATAACAGCTATTCTCATGTGTAAGATACACTATACAGCTATTCTCATGTAAGATACACTATACAGCTATTCTCATGTAAGATACACTATACAGCTATTCTCATGTAAGATACACTATACAGCTATTCTCATGTAAGATACACTACTATATGTAAGAACTACAGCTATTCTCATGTAAGATACACTATACAGCTATTCTCATGTAAGATACACTATACAGCTATTCTCATGTAAGATACACTATACAACTATCTCATGTAAGATACACTATACAGCTATTCTCATGTAAGATACACTATACAGCTATTCTCATGTAAGATACACTATACAGCTATTCTCATGTAAGATACACTATACAGCTATTCTCATGTAAGATACACTATACAGCTATTCTCATGTAAGATACACTATACAGCTATTCTCATGTAAGATACACTACAGCTATTCTCATGTAAGATACACTATACAGCTATTCTCATGTAAGATACACTATACAGCTATTCTCATGTAAGATACACATACAGCTATTCTCATGTAAGATACACTATACAGCTATTCTCATGTAAGATACACACTATACAGCTATTCTCATGTAAGATACACTATACAGCTATTCTCATGTAAGATACACTATACAGCTATTCTCATGTAAGATACACTATACAGCTATTCTCATGTAAGATACACTATACAGCTATTCTCATGTAAGATACACTATACACTAGTCCTCATTTAAGATACACTATACAGCTATTCTCATGTAAGATACACTATACAGCTATTCTCATGTAAGATACACTATACAGCTATTCTCATGTAAGATACACTATACAGCTATTCTCATGTAAGATACACTATACAGCTATTCTCATGTAAGATACACTATACAGCTATTCTCATGTAAGATACACTATACAGCTATTCTCATGTAAGATACACTATACAGCTATTCTCATGTAAGATACACTACACAGCTATTCTCATGTAAGATACACTATACAGCTATTCTCATGTAAGATACACTATACAGCTATTCTCATGTAAGATACACTATACAGCTATTCTCATGTAAGATACACTATACAGCTATTCTCATGTAAGATACACTATACAGCTATTCTCATTTAAGATACACTATACAGCTATTCTCATGTAAGATACACTATACAGCTATTCTCATGTAAGATACACTATACAGCTATTCTCATGTAAGATACACTATACAGCTATTCTCATGTAAGATACACTATACAGCTATTCTCATGTAAGATACACTATACAGCTATTCTCATGTAAGATACAACTATCAGCTATTCTCATGTAAGATACACTATACAGCTATTCTCATGTAAGATACACTATACAGCTATTCTCATGTAAGATACACACTACAGCTATTCTCATGTAAGATACACTATACAGCTATTCTCATGTAAGATACACTATACAGCTATTCTCATGTAAGATACACTATACAGCTATTCTCATGTAAGATACACTATACAGCTATTCTCATGTAAGATACACTATACAGCTATTCTCATGTAAGATACACACTACAGCTATTCTCATGTAAGATACACTATACAGCTATTCTCATGTAAGATACACTATACAGCTATTCTCATGTAAGATACACTACAGCTATTCTCATGTAAGATACACTATACAGCTATTCTCATGTAAGATACACTACAGCTATTCTCATGTAAGATACACTATACAGCTATTCTCATGTAAGATACACTACTACAGCTATTCTCATGTAAGATACACATCTACAGTACTATCTCATGTAAGATACACATACAGCTATTCTCATGTAAGATACACTATACAGCTATTCTCATGTAAGATACACTATACAGCTATCTCATGTAAGATACACTATACAGCTATTCTCATTGTAAGATACACTATACAGCTATTCTCATGTAAGATACACTATACAGCTATTCTCATGTAAGATACACTATATAGCTATTCTCATGTAAGATACACTATACAGCTACTCTCATGTAAGTTACACTATACAGCTATTAACATGTAAGATACACTACAGCTATTCTCATGTTAGGTAATATACAGCGTATTAACATCTAGGTACACTATTCTATTTCTCGGTTGATGAACTTTTGTAAGTTCCTTTAAACGAGTTTAAAGTGAATAGTCGGGCAAAGAAAACCAGTCTAAATGCGTTCATTGGCCTTCCAAAAGTTCTCACATATCAATGCGACCGTCAAGGTCTGCTTACGTTTCCCAGTTCTGACCATTGAAATAAAGAAAAGGTGAAAACATTGAAAGCGAGGCTGCGTGGAAATGTAACCACGGGCATAGTCAGCCAGGAGGACGTTTTAGGATTCCTATACTTTAAATTAATTTCTACGTGCGCAGACAGATTTTGACGAGAAAGTTTATTTTTCTATTCCATAAGAAATTATTCTGGATACATTCACACCATTTTTACCGACTTTAGCCATCCTTGCCCGACTGTTCACTTTAACATATAACAAATTTGCTTGATATATCATTGTTCCAAAGACTAAGAAACAATATGACTGCTCCGAACCAGAAAAGTTCTCATGAATGGCATGGTAGTTCAGGTTATTTTTACATAAAATGTTTTGCAATTTTGACTTATAACCAGAAAATTTTCACAAATCCAATGTTTGCATTGTGGCTAAAGATCTGTATGGTATGATTTATTTATTACTTTTCACTGATGAAATTTTCCTGGCTACAAAATTATCCCGCACGATAAAAAAAAGAAAATCTCTAGAAAAATTACTGGATATATTACCAAAATACTACATACATGTATTGATATGATTTAGCACTATTGCTAACCTATACAGAAAAGTACATTAATCGTATATCATTTCCTCCGTTCTCTTTGATTTAAGTTTGTGGATGAAGACAATGGTGAATGGTATGGCTATCTAAATCGAAATGGTGAAATCAGTATGAGCTTCAAGGGCGGACCCTGGAAAGGTAACAATCTGCCATTTCTTTGGTACATATTACCGATAACAGTTTTTGATAATCTGTATAAGCTTATATATAATAGTGTCAATTAATCACTAGGTTCTGTTCAACAGAAATACTTATGAATTTTAATAAGTTTGACTAAATTCTTTTGAAAGTTGAACAAATATTGGTCAAACAAGCAAATTCGTAAATTTTCCATCCCCTGCTTTCAGGACATATTGTAGGTAAACTTTTAGTAAATGAAGGGGGCATAATCTGTGTTAAATAATGTCCGCTGAAAGTGACTATTAAACTTGGCTGAGCTCTTAAGGCATTTAACTTTGATACTAATTTTTTAAGAAAATCGGATTACATTTGTTACAATTATTGCACAGGGAATGGCAGAAAATGATGTTTTTAGTACATCAAAGGGCAATAACTCCACTACATAATGTCAGCAAGAAGTGGCAATCGAACTTGGCCAAGCCCTTAAGGCATTTGACCTTGTTACAAAGTTTGCTAATTAAGGCCACACCAAATTAATTTGTAGTTCTTCGGGAAAATTGAAAAAAGAAATGGAGCGAGCGAGCGAGCGAAATTTTTTTGTTTTTAAAAAAAATTGGAATCAAGGATTTTTAGGAGCGAAGGGTTTCAAAGTCGAGCGAGCAATATTTTTTTTTTAAACCATGGAAGTAAATATTAATAAAGAAAACACTGATAAACATCTAAATTTTAATCAAAAATAAAAAACAAAATGATCTATCTGACCAGTTAAAACAAAAAAGCATATTTTGTTAAAAATATCATTAGAACAATCACACATGTACATTAAAGGTACACCAAAGTTTACTAGATTTTAAAAATTTCTTTTCCATCATGAGATACATGTAACATCACCTACCACCATTTTTTAAAGTACAATATAACTATATAAAGGCATTTTTCTACATCAAGAACAAAGATACCCATGATTTTCCAAACTATCCAGTAATTTGATACATGCACTCATCCATGGATATCAAAGACATAAGTTGAATGTATGTATTATTGTCAAAAATATCAGAATGAACACAAACTTTCAATTTAAAAAATCTAATTGATGCAATTTACCAGGAAAATCATTTACTTTTTGCGCAACACATACAAATTATGTTTTATGAGAATCAAATGATAGAAGGATTGACTGATTGTGATAAAGGATTGACTGATTGTGATAAAAGATTGACTGATTGTGATAAATTCAGTTGTCAGGTTTTGACTATAGCTTCACTATCGGCTTGCTTTAAACAAATGGTATGGATTAAACGAAAAATGTTTACCGATTCATGATTCTGTATTAAAAACATATTCAAAAGAAATGCAGACTAGTATGTACATTTAGAAGCAACAGTTACATGTAAATTTCCAACAAAACAGTCTCAATGTCATCACCGACAGTTAAATAATGAATATCTGTGTTGTTTCTATTTTGTGAAATTTCAGTCGAGTCCTGTCTTGACTGGTTTGTGGATATCTTGATCGCTTGAATGTCATCTAATCTCATGTCCGATGAAGCATTAGTGATTTTACTCAAATTAATGTCAACAAGACGACTAAAAAGATCAACAAAAGTTTCATCATTTTCGGCATCGATAGCCGTGTTTGACATCAAACTTGTTGGGCCTCGCCGAACGGTAACAATCAAGACATTCATAATCGAAAACAAAGTGCTGAGAGTGTACAGTGCCGTGCCAAAAGTATTCGGTCGCAATGGCGGCGTGTTAACGTCGTGTCAATAACATCGCTGAAAATGGCCTTGGCATTCATTGTAAACGTCACTGATGATGACGTGCGTTATTTTTAGGTTTGCGTATAACGTCATGTTACGTCACACATTTTTTTTGTTGTCGTCTGCTTTCTGTTTTTTCCCGTGGACGTGTATTGCCAAGATGGGCCGAAAAGGGAAAGAACTGTCAATGGGCGTTAAAAATATGATCGTAGGAATGTTTAGGAGTGGCTATTCACGACGAAAGATAGGTGTCATGTTAAAAATACCCAAGTCTACAGTTATTGACATTGTAAACAAATTTTGTACATGTGGTTCAGTGGAAAACAGGCCGAGAAGCGGACTACCAAAGTTAGTGAATTTGCGGGATTATTGTTCTTTGGAGAGGATTGTTAAAAACAATAGGAGGGATTCCCTTAAGGATGTTACCATTAAATACAATGAGCAAAGGAATGTTTCGACTTCTAAAAGAACACTTCAGCGACATCTAAGCCAACATGGGTATACCAGGTGTGTTTCTAGGAAGAAACTTGTCGTGAAGCAGAGTAATCGAACTAAGAGACTTGCTTGGTGTAGAGAAAAGCGGAGATGGACAATATATAATTGGTAGCGAGTTATTTTCTCAGATGAAAGCAAAATAGTTATTGGACAGGACCACAGAGTTTATATATGGAGAAAGCGAGGTGAAGGATGGCGTCCTGATCTTGTGCAGCCGCGCGATACCCAAAACAAACTCGAGGTTATGATTTGGGGGTGCATTTGTTGGAACGGTGTGGGGACATTAGCTCGAGTGGAAGGAAATATTAATGCTGCAAAATATCAGGAGGTTTTGGAAGAAAATCTTTGGCCAGTTCTTGCCAGACATTTTCCTACTGGTGGCTATTTTTTTCAAGACGACAATGCCCCAGTTCACCGTGCGAGGTCCACCCAAGACTATATCGCCCAGAACGGAATTAATGGAATGAGTTGGCCCGCTCAGTCACCAGATTTAAACCTAATTGAAAATCTTTGGTTATTAATAAAAAGAAAACTTCAGTCTCGAATAGTAGCTGTGAAATCAGCAAATGACTTGTTCTCCGAGATTCACAGGATTTGGACAGAAATCACACCTTGCTACATTCAAAGCTTGTACAACACGATCCCTAAACGAATTTTAAACGTAATTAGATTAAAAGGACATCTTACAAAATACTGAAGGTAAGTGTGTTATACCGTTGCAATCGACTGTTTAGTATATAAGTAAAATTAATTTGGAATTCGTTTCGTTTTTACCGTCATGTAAACACATCGCCATTGTGACCGAATACTTTTGGCACGGCACTGTAGATTACGAGAGTGAATAGATGAATGCCAACAATACGAAAAGATCCACAAACGTTTCATTTTCGGCCGTGATCGCGATCAAATAGCATCAAGTACACTGGGTCACTACGGACGTTCATCACTCATCACTCATCGTCCAAAAATTAAACGTTAAAAGTTCAAAAACATGTTGGTAAATACGTTTGTTCCCTCAGTTTTTGCTCCTTACCCGCCATTTTTTGCAGTTAATTCATCTATGTCAGACAAAACCTTTACTGTCGCCCTTTCCGCCACGTAATTCAAGCGTCTACAATTGCCGGTAAAGCACTAAATAAGTCGACTGACGGAAAAATAAATCCGGATATTTTTTGACGTGCGGTCGCATTTTTTTTATATTTTTTTCTCGAACCTGAAAAATTACGTGCGCTGCTCCTGACGAACTACAAATTAATCTGGTGTGGCCTAAGGTCTGTCGCAAGTGGCGATTGAACTTGGCTGAGCCCTTAAGACATTTAACTTTGTTACCAAGTTTGAAGAAAATCGGTTAATATTTATTACAATTATTGTACGGAAGTGGCAGAAACTGACTTTTTTTATTTAAGCAAAGGGCCATAACTCCGCTAAATAAGGTCCGTTGAAAGTTGCGATCGAACTTGGCGGAGCCCTTAAGGCATTTAACCTTGTTACTAAGTTTGAAGAAAATCGGTTTACATTTATTACACTTATTGCATGGAAACAAAGTGTTACTGCGGACGGACAAACCAAATTAATATCCCCCGTTTCGGAGAGAGCTGGGGATAAAAATGTGTATTCCCTATATTATATATTTTAACTAGGATAAACTCTTCCCCAGGGAAAAAGTAAACGCAACAGGGTCATGCAATTCACATTTGTTTTGTAAAGGAAGACTCTTCAATCTGTGATGAGTATTCGCTGTAGCCTTAAATGTGAATATCAAAGTTCTTTATCCTATTTTTATTGAAATGTAATTGGTGTTTTACTATGTGAATTTTAGTGGTACAGAACTGTGAAATATGCTTATTGGGTGGGGTTCAGCCCGCTCAACTGTGCCGTGCGATTAGTGGTACAGAGTACATGTATATATGAACTGAGTGGAACACAACCTACTCTTATAAATGTCTTTGACATATAGAACAGTTGGGGAACACAGTCCATCCTTGCTATGTTTAGTTGTATTATTGTATAAATTATGTCTATTTTTTTCAATATATTTTTGTAAGGTGGGCAAGTGAGTGAGATCGATATACTTCTGTCTACTATGTCTATATTCATTTTAATAGTTTTGTATATAAATTTGTACATATTGTAAAAAGCCTGTGTCTATTGTTCTTTGGAAACCTACAATCGCTCATCCCGTTACAAATTTAAGAAATGTCTTAAATTTTGCAGCCTTTAATATTTTCAAGCAAGTTTATTAGCTAACATACTAACAAATTAAACTATAAACTATGCCTATTTTTGTAGGATGTTTCCACGTGCCTCGTTATCTGATGATGTGCGAGAAGATGCTGAAGGAACTAAAATCATAAAACATTATGACGAGACCTATATTGATGACTGCATGGGATATAAAATGGCTATATCAAATCAACAATATTGTCATCAAATTTGTAAGGACTAGACACAGTTCATGCCAATTGGCCATATACTGCTGAACAGTACATGTAATGGTCACTAACCACAAAGTGATGGCATTATCTGTTGTTTACAAGTAATCTATGGAATATATATATATATTCATATCAAAAATTCTTTTCATTCAAATAATGCTTTTTTGTATTGTAATGTCTCTATACCCAGTTCAGAATGATACACCCATTGCAAAAGAAACAAGAGGCCCAGAGGGCCTGTATCGCTCACCTGGTTTTTCGTTAGTAATTATCACAAGACTCAGACAATTAGAAAAATAAGCAAAATTGACTCCCAAAGTTTAATTTTGAATCACAACCATACAATGATGCTATTGATACCATACAAATATGCTATCCAATACATAGGTTCAGAGACAAAGTAATTTATATGAAAATAGTAGCCTAATTTGACCTTTTGACCTCGCATCATTTGTACAATTTCAAATCCCAACCCTATAAGGATGCTACCATTGCATTATAAGTGCTCTTCCATTCTTAGTTGCAGAGAAGAAGTCGTTTATATGGAAATAGCTAAATTGACCCCTTTTGACCCCACCCTTCAGGCCCAGGGGGGTCAGCCCCATCATTTGCAAATTTTGAATCCAAACCCTATAAGGATGTAACATTGCATTATGAGCGTAATCCCATGTTAAGTTGCAGAGAAAAAGTCATTTATATGGAAATTGACAACTTTTGACCCCGCCCCTCAGGCCCCCGGGGGTTCAGCCCTATCATTTGCACAATTTTGAATTCCCACACTATAAGAATACTACCATTGTATTATGGGTGCTATACCGTGCTTAGTTTCAGAGAAGAAGTCGTTTATATGGAAATAGCCAAATTGGCCACTTTCGACCCCGCCCCTCAGGCCCCCTGGGGGTCAGCCCCATCATTTCCACAATTTTTGAATCCCCACCCTATAAAGATGCTACCATTGCATTATGGGTGCTATACCATGCTTAGTTTCAGAGAAGAAGTCGTTTATATGGAAATAGCCAAATTGGCCCCTTTTGACCCCGCCCCTCAGGCCCCCTGGGGGTCAGCCCCATCATTTGTACAATTTTGAATCCCCAACCTATAAGGATGCTACCATTGCATTATGGGTGCTATCCCATGCTTGGTTTCAGAGAAGAAGTCGTTTATATGGAAATAGCCAAATTGACCCCTTTTGACTCCGTCCCTCAGGCCCCCGGGGGGTCAGCCACATCATTTGTACAATTTTTAATCCCTACCCTATAATGATACTACCATTGCATTATGAGTGCTATCTCATGCTTAGTTTCAGAGAAGAAGTCGTTTATATGGAAATAGCCAAATTGACCCCATTTGACCCCGCCCCCCTCAGGCCCCCAGGGGGTCAGCCCCATCATTTGTACAATTTTGAATCCCCACCCTATAAGGATGCTACCATTGCATTATGGGTTCTATCCCATGCTTGGTTTCAGAGAAGAAGTCGTTTATATGGAAATAGCCAAATGGACCTCATTTGACCCCGCCCCTTTTTGTTTTTTTTTCAAAGGCCCCCGGGGGGTCAGCCACCCCCATCATTTGTACAATTTTGAATCCCCACCCTATTAAGGGATGCTACCATTGCTTTATGGGTGCTATTCCTATGCCCATTGGTTTCAGAGAAGAAGTAGTTTAATTAGGAAATAGTCCAAAATTGACCCCTTTTGGCCCCGCCCTCGGCCCCTGTGGGGAGTCAGGACCCCATCATTTGTTAACAATTTTCAGTTAGTAGCCCTTAAGGATACTACCAGCCAAATTTTGCTTGATATCCGACCCAGCGGTTTATGGAGAAAGAAGTCGATTGTTGACGGCACGGTGACGGACGGACGGACGAACGGACAGACGGTACGACCGGACGGTACAGACGAAGGATCGCCGGACGCAATCAGGATATGGCTTAAGCTCTCCTTGGTCCTTTGGACCAGTGTCAAAAGAAAAAAACCAAGTAGCAGTAATCAAGTTTTCATGTATAATTTGTAAATTATTATTCATTAACGATTTCCATACTAGAAACAAATCACGACTGTACAAAAAAACTACAAAATATCACTTTTATTACACGAAGGCATATAACAAAGCTTATTATGGAAAAAACTGTACAATTAACAATGATTTGTGTAAACCACAAGGTAATGACCTCTTACAGACAGAAGTCAACTTCATTGTGACAAGACTAGACAACAACTACGCAGGTATTGGCAATCTCATCGCTTTCCTTACAGAATTAACCTCTTATAGACCTTGAAGAAGGCTTCTGGTCATATTTTCAGACTTATAATAAATTGTGTTAGGTTTACTTCTTACAAACCATTTGTAGGACTGGAATACACATTTAACAACAGATGCTATCAACTATACAACAATGGCGACGTGATGAGTGATATATAGTGGCATTATCATACAATACATACATTGATGATGAGCAGAATTCAAACATTATAAGAAGTGAATATTTCAATAATTTAAATGCAAAATCTAACTCGGAGGCTATTCCATAAATGATACACAAGAACAGAGACTTGACAGAAATGATGTTTATATTAGGGTTATATTAGGGAAATAACTTGTGTTGTTGTGGTCACAATGAATATCTCTCAAACATATTTCCAGTCAACAACATATTAATGTATTACAAATTGTGCCTTAATTTTACAAACATACAAGATATAACAATCTTTCAAATATCTCAAAAATGTACAAATAACAAATATTGATGAATATTCAAAATATTTTTTTCCCAATTGATTTTGACATGAATTCAGAAGCATGGTGACTTTATGTTCCTTTCAATTCATCCAATGATTTATAATATACACTAAATAAATAAAACCAGCACATCATCAGGTCACTCCATTACAGAACAAATGTTCTAAATAAACCCATGTCTTGATGATGTACTTTTAAGCAGATTTCTTGTATCCATTTGTTCCATAAGTAAAATAGATATTGACCTCTTGGGCTTTCTCGTCCAAGTCTTAATTATAGGAGATCAGACATATTTTTCCATTCTCGATGATTAGATATATAAACTGTGTTCACATCAATAAATGCTCTCCCATTTCTTGCTTTGTGCACTTTCTGGTTTGCCCCTGGTTTTCCTCCAATTTAAGAAGCTGGGCCTTTTGTTATTTTGGGTACTCTGCTTCCACTTTTTTCCATGTTGAGGTACACAAGGTATGCAAAGAAGAAAACACCAACAAACACTAGAAACTTGACCCATCTTGGCAAGGCGGAGTGTTTGACAGTGGTAGATTTTGGCTGTTTGGGTGAGGGTTTACTGGTGACGGTAGGCCTGAAATACACAACCAATACATTACACTATAGTACAGTAGGCCTGAAATACACAATCAATACATTACACTATAGTACAGTAGGCCTGAAATACAAAACCAATACATTACACTATAGTATAGTAGGCCTGAAATACACAACTAATACATTACACTATAGTATAGCTACAATTACCACAAGCACTCCACCTCTGGGTTTCGAGTTTGAATCCCATGTTGGGCAGTTGTCAGGTACTGACCATAGGCAGATGATTTTTCTACGGTTACTCTGGCTTTTCTCCACCTCCTAAACCTTGCAAGTCCTTAAATGACCCTGGCTGTTAATAGTACATTAAACCAATCAGACCAACAAGCTGATCACAAAGGAATGAACCAAATTTCTGATATGTGGTTAAATTTGTCACACGTGTACCCATAAACAAAGGAATGTACCAAATGTCTGATATGTGGTTAAATTTGTCACACGTGTACCCATAAACAAAGGAATGTACCAAATGTCTGATATGTGGTTAAATTTGTCACACTTGTACCCATAAGAAGGAATGTACCAAATGTCTGATATGTGGTTAAATTTGTCACACATGTACCCATTAACAAGGGATGTACCAAATGTCTGATATGTGGTTAAATTTGTCACAGGTGTACCCATAAACAAAGGAATGTACCAAATGTCTGATATGTGGTTAAATTTGTCACACGTGTACCCATAAACAAAGGAATGTACCAAATGTCTGATATGTGGTTAAATTTGTCACACTTGTACCCATAAACAAAGGAATGTACCAAATGTCTTATATGTGGTTAAATTTGTCACACTTGTACCCATAAGAAAGAATGTACCAAATGTCTGATATGTGGTTAAATTTGTCACACATGTACCCATTAACAAGGGATGTACCAAATGTCTGATATGTGGTTAAATTTGTCACAGGTGTACCCATAAAAAGGAATGTACCAAATGTCTGATATGTGGTTAAATTTGTCACACGTGACCCATAAACAAAGGAATGTACCAAATGTCTGATATGTTTAAATTTGTCACCTCACACTTGTACCACATAAACAAAAGGAATGTACCAAATGTCTTATATGTGGTTAAATTTGTCACACGTGTACCCATAAACAAAGGAATGTACCAAATGTACCATAAACAAAGGAATGTACAATGTCTGGTGGTTAAATTTGTCACACGTGTACCCATAAACAAAGGAATGTACCAAATGTCTGATATGTGGTTAAATTTGTCACACTTGTACCCATAAACAAAGGAATGTATCAAATGTCTGATATGTGGTTAAATTTGTCACACGTGTACCCATAAACAAAGGAATGTACCAAATGTCTGATATGTGGTTAAATTTGTCACACTTGTACCCATAAACAAAGGAATGTATCAAATGTCTGATATGTGGTTAAATTTGTCACACGTGTACCCATAAACAAAGGGATGTATCAAATGTCTTATATGTGGTTAAATTTGTCACATGTGTACCCATAAACAAAGGAATGTACCAAATGTCTTATATGTGGTTAAATTTGTCACACGTGTACCCATAAACAAAGGAATGTACCAAATGTCTGATATGTGGTTAAATTTGTCACACTTGTACCCATAAACAAAGGAATGTACCAAATGTCTTATATGTGGTTAAATTTGTCACACTTGTACCCATAAACAAAGGAATGTACCAAATGTCTGATATGTGGTTAAATTTGTCACATGTGTACCCATAAACAAAGGAATGTATCAAATGTCTTATATGTGGTTAAATTTTGTCACACTTGTACCCATAAACAAAGGAATGTACCAAATGTCGGATATGTGGTTAAATTTGTCACACGTGTACCCATAAACAAAGGAATGTATCAAATGTCTTATATGTGGTTAAATTTGTCACACTTGTACCCATAAACAAAGGAATGTACCAAATGTCTTATATTGGTTAAATTTGTCACACGTGTACCCATAAACAAAGGAATGTACCAAATGTCTGATATGTGGTTAAATTTGTCACATGTGTACCCATAAACAAAGGAATGTATCAAATGTCTTATATGTGGTTAAATTTGTCACACTTGTACCCATAAACAAAGGAATGTACCAAATGTCTGATATGTGGTTTAAATTTGTCACACTTGTACCCATAAACAAAGGAATGTACCAAATGTCTGATATGTGGTTAAATTTGTCACACTTGTACCCATAAGAAGGAATGTACCAAATGTCTGATATGTGGTTAAATTTGTCACAGGTGTACCCATAAACAAAGGAATGTACCAAATGTCTGATATGTGGTTAAATTTGTCACACGTGTACCCATAAACAAAGGAATGTACCAAATGTCTGATATGTGGTTAAATTTGTCACACTTGTACCCATAAACAAAGGAATGTATCAAATGTCTGATATGTGGTTAAATTTGTCACACGTGTACCCATAAACAAAGGAATGTATCAAATGTCTTATATGTGGTTAAATTTGTCACACTTGTACCCATAAACAAAGGAATGTACCAAATGTCTTATATGTGGTTAAATTTGTCACATGTGTACCCATAAACAAAGGAATGTACCAAATGTCTGATATGTGGTTAAATTTGTCACACTTGTACCCATAAACAAAGGAATGTACCAAATGTCTTATATGTGGTTAAATTTGTCACACGTGTACCCATAAACAAAGGAATGTACCAAATGTCTGATATGTGGTTAAATTTGTCACATGTGTACCCATAAACAAAGGAATGTATCAAATGTCTTATATGTGGTTAAATTTGTCACACTTGTACCCATAAACAAAGGAATGTACCAAATGTCGGATATGTGGTTAAATTTGTCACACGTGTACCCATAAACAAAGGAATGTATCAAATGTCTTATATGTGGTTAAATTTGTCACACTTGTACCCATAAACAAAGGAATGTACCAAATGTCGGATATGTGGTTAAATTTGTCACACGTGTACCCATAAACAAAGGAATGTACCAAATGTCTGATATGTGGTTAAATTTGTCACATGTGTACCCATAAACAAAGGAATGTATCAAATGTCTTATATGTGGTTAAATTTGTCACACTTGTACCCATAAACAAAGGAATGTACCAAATGTCTGATATGTGGTTAAATTTGTCACACGTGTACCCATAAACAAAGGAATGTACCAAATGTCTGATATGTGGTTAAATTTGTCACACTTGTACCCATAAACAAAGGAATGTACCAAATGTCTGATATGTGGTTAAATTTGTCACAGGTGTACCCATAAACAAAGGAATGTACCAAATGTCTGATATGTGGTTAAATTTGTCACACGTGTACCCATAAACAAAGGAATGTACCAAATGTCTGATATGTGGTTAAATTTGTCACACTTGTACCCATAAGAAGGAATGTACCAAATGTCTGATATGTGGTTAAATTTGTCACACATGTACCCATTAACAAGGGATGTACCAAATGTCTGATATGTGGTTAAATTTGTCACAGGTGTACCCATAAACAAAGGAATGTACCAAATGTCTGATATGTGGTTAAATTTGTCACACGTGTACCCATAAACAAAGGAATGTACCAAATGTCTGATATGTGGTTAAATTTGTCACACTTGTACCCATAAACAAAGGAATGTACCAAATGTCTTATATGTGGTTAAATTTGTCACACTTGTACCCATAAACAAAGGAATGTACCAAATGTCTGATATGTGGTTAAATTTGTCACACGTGTACCCATAAACAAAGGAATGTACCAAATGTCTGATATTTGGTTAAATTTGTCACACTTGTACCCATAAACAAAGGAATGTATCAAATGTCTGATATGTGGTTAAATTTGTCAAACGTGTACCCATAAACAAAGGGATGTATCAAATGTCTTATATGTGGTTAAATTTGTCACATGTGTACCCATAAACAAAGGAATGTACCAAATGTCTTATATGTGGTTAAATTTGTCACACGTGTACCCATAAACAAAGGAATGTACCAAATGTCTGATATGTGGTTAAATTTGTCACACGTGTACCCATAAACAAAGGAATGTACCAAATGTCTGATATGTGGTTAAATTTGTCACACGTGTACCCATAAACAAAGGAATGTACCAAATGTCTGATATGTGGTTAAATTTGTCACACTTGTACCCATAAACAAAGGAATGTACCAAATGTCTGATATGTGGTTAAATTTGTCACACATGTACCCATTAACAAAGGGATGTACCAAATGTCTGATATGTGGTTAAATTTGTCACAGGTGTACCCATAAACAAAGGAATGTACCAAATGTCTGATATGTGGTTAAATTTGTCACACGTGTACCCATAAACAAAGGAATGTACCAAATGTCTGATATGTGGTTAAATTTGTCACACTTGTACCCATAAACAAAGGAATGTACCAAATGTCTTATATGTGGTTAAATTTGTCACACGTGTACCCATAAACAAAGGAATGTACCAAATGTCTGATATGTGGTTAAATTTGTCACACGTGTACCCATAAACAAAGGAATGTACCAAATGTCTGATATTTGGTTAAATTTGTCACACTTGTACCCATAAACAAAGGAATGTATCAAATGTCTGATATGTGGTTAAATTTGTCACACGTGTACCCATAAACAAAGGAATGTACCAAATGTCTGATATGTGGTTAAATTTGTCACACTTGTACCCATAAACAAAGGAATGTACCAAATGTCTTATATGTGGTTAAATTTGTCACACGTGTACCCATAAACAAAGGAATGTACCAAATGTCTGATATGTGGTTAAATTTGTCACATGTGTACCCATAAACAAAGGAATGTATCAAATGTCTTATATGTGGTTAAATTTGTCACACTTGTACCCATAAACAAAGGAATGTACCAAATGTCGGATATGTGGTTAAATTTTGTCACACGTGTACCCATAAACAAAGGAATGTATCAAATGTCTTATATGTGGTTAAATTTGTCACACTTGTACCCATAAACAAAGGAATGTACCAAATGTCTTATATGTGGTTAAATTTGTCACACGTGTACCCATAAACAAAGGAATGTACCAAATGTCTGATATGTGGTCAAATTTGTCACATGTGTACCCATAAACAAAGGAATGTATCAAATGTCTTATATGTGGTTAAATTTGTCACACTTGTACCCATAAACAAAGGAATGTACCAAATGTCTGATATGTGGTTAAATTTGTCACACTTGTACCCATAAGAAGGAATGTACCAAATGTCTGATATGTGGTTAAATTTGTCACACATGTACCCATTAACAAGGGATGTACCAAATGTCTGATATGTGGTTAAATTTGTCACAGGTGTACCCATAAACAAAGGAATGTACCAAATGTCTGATATGTGGTTAAATTTGTCACACGTGTACCCATAAACAAAGGAATGTACCAAATGTCTGATATGTGGTTAAATTTGTCACACGTTGTACCCATAAAAAGGAATGTACCAAATGTCTGATATGTGGTTAAATTTGTCACACATGTACCCATTAACAAGGGATGTACCAAATGTCTGATATGTGGTTAAATTTGTCACAGGTGTACCCATAAACAAAGGAATGTACCAAATGTCTGATATGTGGTTAAATTTGTCACACGTGTACCCATAAACAAAGGAATGTACCAAATGTCTGATATGTGGTTAAATTTGTCACACTTGTACCCATAAACAAAGGAATGTACCAAATGTCTTATATGTGGTTAAATTTGTCACACGTGTACCCATAAACAAAGGAATGTACCAAATGTCTGATATGTGGTTAAATTTGTCACACGTGTACCCATAAACAAAGGAATGTACCAAATGTCTGATATTTGGTTAAATTTGTCACACTTGTACCCATAAACAAAGGAATGTATCAAATGTCTGATATGTGGTTAAATTTGTCACACGTGTACCCATAAACAAAGGAATGTACCAAATGTCTGATATGTGGTTAAATTTGTCACACTGTACCCATAAACAAAGGAATGTATCAAATGTCTGATATGTGGTTAAATTTGTCACACGTGTACCCATAAACAAAGGAATGTACCAAATGTCTGATATGTGGTTAAATTTGTCACACGTGTACCCATAAACAAAGGAATGTATCAAATGTCTTATATGTGGTTAAATTTGTCACACTTGTACCCATAAACAAAGGAATGTACCAAATGTCTGATATGTGGTTAAATTTGTCACACATGTACCCATAAACAAAGGAATGTATCAAATGTCTTATATGTGGTTAAATTTGTCACACTTGTACCCATAAACAAAGGAATGTACCAAATGTCTGATATGTGGTTAAATTTGTCACACGTGTACCCATAAACAAAGGAATGTATCAAATGTCTTATATGTGGTTAAATTTGTCACACTTGTACCCATAAACAAAGGAATGTACCAAATGTCGGATATGTGGTTAAATTTGTCACACGTGTACCCATAAACAAAGGAATGTACCAAATGTCTGATATGTGGTTAAATTTGTCACATGTGTACCCATAAACAAAGGAATGTACCAAATGTCTGATATGTGGTTAAATTTGTCACATGTGTACCCATAAACAAAGGAATGTAGCCAAATGTCTTATATGTGGTTAAATTTGTCACACTTGTACCCATAAACAAAGGAATGTACCAAATGTCTGATATGTGGTTAAATTTGTCACACTTGTACCCATAAACAAAGGAATGTACCAAATGTCTTATATGTGGTTAAATTTGTCACACATGTACCCATAAACAAAGGAATGTACCAAATGTCTGATATGTGGTTAAATTTGTCACACGTGTACCCATAAACAAAGGAATGTACCAAATGTCTGATATGTGGTTAAATTTGTCACACCGTGTACCCATAAACAAAGGAATGTACCAAATGTCTGATATGTGGTTAAATTTGTCACACTTGTACCCATAAACAAAGGAATGTACCAAATGTCTGATATGTGGTTAAATTTGTCACACGTGTACCCATAAACAAAGGAATGTACCAAATGTCTTATATGTGGTTAAATTTGTCACACGTGTACCCATAAACAAAGGAATGTACCAAATGTCTGATATGTGGTTAAATTTGTCACACGTGTACCCATAAACAAAGGAATGTACCAAATGTCTGATATTTGGTTAAATTTGTCACACTTGTACCCATAAACAAAGGAATGTATCAAATGTCTGATATGTGGTTAAATTTGTCACACGTGTACCCATAAACAAAGGAATGTACCAAATGTCTGATATGTGGTTAAATTTGTCACACTTGTACCCATAAACAAAGGAATGTATCAAATGTCTGATATGTGGTTAAATTTGTCACACGTGTACCCATAAACAAAGGAATGTATCAAATGTCTTATATGTGGTTAAATTTGTCACATGTGTACCCATAAACAAAGGAATGTACCAAATGTCTTATATGTGGTTAAATTTGTCACACGTGTACCCATAAACAAAGGAATGTACCAAATGTCTGATATGTGGTTAAATTTGTCACACTTGTACCCATAAACAAAGGAATGTACCAAATGTCTTATATGTGGTTAAATTTGTCACACGTGTACCCATAAACAAAGGAATGTACCAAATGTCTGATATGTGGTTAAATTTGTCACATGTGTACCCATAAACAAAGGAATGTATCAAATGTCTTATATGTGGTTAAATTTGTCACACTTGTACCCATAAACAAAGGAATGTACCAAATGTCGGATATGTGGTTAAATTTGTCACACGTGTACCCATAAACAAAGGAATGTATCAAATGTCTTATATGTGGTTAAATTTGTCACACTTGTACCCATAAACAAAGGAATGTACCAAATGTCTGATATGTGGTTAAATTTGTCACATGTGTACCCATAAACAAAGGAATGTATCAAATGTCTTATATGTGGTTAAATTTGTCACACTTGTACCCATAAACAAAGGAATGTACCAAATGTCTGATATGTGGTTAAATTTGTCACACGTGTACCCATAAACAAAGGAATGTACCAAATGTCTTATATGTGGTTAAATTTGTCACACATGTACCCATAAACAAAGGAATGTACCAAATGTCTGATATGTGGTTAAATTTGTCACACTTGTACCCATAAACAAAGGAATGTACCAAATGTCTGATATGTGGTTAAATTTGTCACACATGTACCCATAAACAAAGGAATGTACCAAATGTCTGATATGTGGTTAAATTTGTCACACGTGTACCCATAAACAAAGGAATGTACCGAATGTCTGATATGTGGTTAAATTTGTCACACGTGTACCCATAAACAAAGGAATGTATCAAATGTCTGATATGTGGTTAAATTTGTCACAGGTGTACCCATAAACAAAGGAATGTACCGAATGTCTGGTATGTGGTTAAATTTGTCACACGTGTACCCATAAACAAAGGAATGTACCAAATGTCTGATATGTGGTTAAATTTGTCACACGTGTACCCATAAACAAAGGAATGTACCAAATGTCTGATATGTGGTTAAATTTGTCACACGTGTACCCATAAACAAAGGAGTGTACCAAATGTCTTACATGTGGTTAAATTTGTCACACTTGTACCCATAAACAACCAACTGATCGCAAAGAAACGTTCAACATCTCAATGTCTAGAAATGTATGTTCCCGGTCACCTGCATCATAAGTTGTCTTGAAACAAAAGTCAAAAATAAATTCTCAATGTCAATGTCAGCACTGCAGAGTAAAAACACTATCAGATTTCATTTCAAGACAACTTGCACACATTGTATACTAGTCATCAAAACATCCCAAATAAACATTCATTGGCTGCGTAACAATATCATAAGATAAACCACATTTTTCAATCAGCAGAAAATTTTAATAAACTTCATAAGTTTTTCAAAAATTTGTTAATTTATAATCTAGATAATTATTACAGCGTTTAAATTGCAAAATTTAATTGTTGTAAAAGCTTGCAATGCTTAGGCATACAAAATAAGTCACTACCAACATAAATTGGTTTGCGATACTCCTGTAATAATTTTGAAAGTAAATTTTATTTCACCAATGAAGGACACGTGTAGCTACACTCTGTATCATTATCAATCCTTTATTGTAATTTGGTTGACACATGTAGCTACACTCCGTATCATTATAAATCCTTTATTGTAATTTGGTTGACATGTGTAGCTACACTCCGTATCATTATAAATCCTTTATTGTAATTTGGTTGACAAGTGTAGATACACACCGTATCATTATCAATCCTTTATTGTAATTTGGTTGACATGTGTAGCTACACCGTACATTATACCGTAATTTGGTTGACATGTGTATCATTCATAAATCCTTTATGTAATTTGGTTGACATGTGTAGCTACACTCCGTACACTCCTTTATTGTATCATTATCACCGTATCATTATCATTTTATTGTAATTTGGTTGACATGTGTAGCTTATCACAATTTGTTGACATCATTATCAATCAATCCTTTATTGTAATTTGGTTGCTACTTGCTACTATAACTTACTCTGGTTTCGGTTCTGAACGGAGTGGTTTTCTGTTGATGACCATTGACTCTTCACCCATGTAATCTGGCTCCACCTTTTTAGGCGTTCTGGTAACTCTCCTGGTTGGAGTTCTAGGTTTAGGTGGCGGTCTGAGATGTTAAACATACAATCTAATATAAACTAATTTCAGTTAACTTACTGATTTAATATTGCACATTGATGAATTCATGGATTTCCAATTAATGTTATATTATTGTCTTTATTAACAACATTAATCAATAAGACACAACATTTCATAGCTAAATTTATGGTAAGAAAAGCAATAGATTATGTACAGTATCTGTCCCCATACTTAATATTGATAATTTATTATTAGCAATTTTCTGATTTGTACAATTCTAGGAAAACTACATTTTACATTTGGTATATTAATGTTTTATTTCATTTTTCTTGTCAAATACCACGATACCAGTAAATAAGCATATGAAAATCATGTAATTTAGGTTATAGTTTTTAGTTAAAAGTTACTTACGATCTTTCTTCATCATCCGGTACTTCCTCTGAAAGACAAATATGCATATCATGGTAATTTTATCTGGTGGACATAGTATTGTTGCATCCTAGACCCATTTGGGCTATAATATATTATACAGACATGTTAACCCTACCGATTCTGGCGGAAGTCTACCGCTTTTGAGACTGATATTCCGCCTACCGCTTTAATATCCAAATATTCCGATTTCTGCAAAACATCGTCTTCATTTTTTTTCTTCCGATTTCTGAATTTTTCATAGTCGGTTGGGGCTGCCTTGGTGGCTTCAAAATGCATACCAGAGTGAGCAGGGGGACTGGCTTGATAATTAAGTAAACAAAGGAGGTGTGAACACTCCCTGACCAACACCCACTGGTGTTAATTAGCAGTCTGGGGCTAGTTCCACCTTGGCTTGGTGGTGTCACTTGCTTAGCCTATTTCACGTGTCTGAGTGTAACGATGTGTATTACGTACTGTAGGCCTACCGTAAGGAAACAATCATCTGGCCTTTCAATAAATTTTGTGCTTAAAACTAGTAATCATCATTTCAAAAACAAACACTACTTATAATTGAAATGATTTACTCACGTTTTTAATGTAAAATAGAAATAGGCATAAAGTGTCTGCTGAAAATCATAAGCTTTGCAATCGTAATGGCCGCCATTATGGAATGGGGTGATTCTAATAAAGGAGCCGGATTTTAGTATATTTTTTCAGGATATCACTAAAAAAAAAAAAAATTTCAGGGTGATTTTTTCACTAGAATATTGGTGTAAATTTTAGAAACAAATATTTGTATTTTTTTCTTGCATAAATCAAAAGAAAATGAGTCCAGTATGTATTACAAAAAAAAAAAAAAAAGTGGAAAAAAACCCCAAAACTAATAGACAAAATGTATAATTAAAAAAGGTGATAAATAGCATTGAAATAAAAGTATACAATGTATTTATTGGCATTTTTCATCTTCCAAATTTAATGTAAGCCTTAATTAATATTTGGAAAATACAAAATGAGCCACCAATGCAAGGCCAATGGTAATAATTAAAGTTAATCATAATTTGTTAACAAAATATGTTTTTGTAATTATTTTGCATATTATTGATATTATATCTCTCTGACGCGTCGCGAAAAATGCCGCGTATAATGCTACCGAGTCAGAAATCTACCTCTTTTTTCTCACCAAAGGTTAAAATGTCTGTATCATAATATAGCTCTAACATTTTATTTTAAACAAACTGGACAAATATAATGAATCTGGTTTTTAAGCCTATCATTTAATGAGCAGAAGTTATTCAAATATTTAGCTAATTTGTTCCTTGTGAACACTTTGAATGCAGGTCAAGGTCATCCAGTTCAACAAAGCTGACAGTCCTTTAATGTATTGTAGACAAAAGTGAAGGTCTTTGGGTCCTGAAATTTTTAAAAGAACCCATTAAGAGATATTTTACCTGTGGCCTTGAACTAAAGACAATGTCTTTAAATTAAACAAACTTGATAGTTTAATAGTTTAGAGATTGTTAAATGGAAACAGCTAATGCCAAGCCACAGCAGCATTCAAAGTTTCAATATTGTTTTTTTTAGTATATATTCGTTTTCCTTATTAACATCATTTTGGTATTCAGGGGTGTACAATTCCACTAGCCCGACATCCGGGGCAAGTGATTTTCAGGTCAGGGCTTCACGATCATTACTAGCCCGTGGGCTAGTGAACATTTCTGTTAAAATCTATATTCACATTGAAATTTTAGTTGTAAATCAGCAGTTTAGCCTTTTATTGCCGTTCAGAATTCGACTAGCAGTAAATGTGTTGTCAAAACTGAAGCAAACGATATCGTTGCATACCACAGGTGGCTCCCAAACATAAATAACATTCTTCATCTAGATGCATCAAACGTTTTGTTATGTAATTGATGAAAGTTAAGCGCTTGAGTGACCCAGATGGCCATGTGTTTGCCGAGGTTTCCGACAGACAGGGAACAGGAAAAATCTAGATTTCTTGACTCTAGACAAGAATCAATTATGAAGTGACATTTTTATTATCTAGCTTCATTATCATTTTAGTGTTATAAATTTGAGTATATGGGGGTTGGATACAAAAAGAACTACTGCTGTGCGATGGATAGCGGATCATTTTGAAGTAATTAAAATACACGGTAAAATGTACATGTTGTCATGTACGTATACACTTGCAGATACATAGGTATGCTTAGTTAACACAGCTGACACAAATAAACCCACTGAACGTTTTTTCAAAATAACTTTAATAGAGGTTTCATAATTAAAGGTACAATATTTTTGCATATTTTTCATCTTATCTTTCGCATATTTTTATGATATATTGAAAACTTGTAAATGAAAATCAGCAGTGCTAGCCTAATTAATAATCATTTACAAAATATTTTATAGTAAATTGTAAAATTGATTTTGTGAAGTTCTTAAAATAAATCTATATGAAATTAAATTGTAAAATTGATTTTGTGAAGTTCTTAAAATAAATCTATATGAAATTCAATAACAAATTGACATCATTTTATTCAAATACGAATGTATCATGCAAATGTTACTAGATAAAAAAAAATTTCAATGCTCATAAAATTAGGGAAAATAAGTAAGTGTTCAGTAAAACAGTTATTTCAATTAAATATTTTTTACAGAATTTTCATGAACAGTACTATTTACTAAATTCATCATACCTATAAAATGAAAACAGCAGATAATAAATACTGATTGTTCACTTTACATTTTCCTGCTAAGCTTTTAATATCAAAGTTAAACTTTAATAGATATACTGATTATGTTATCTTTCTATATATAAATGATAGTTTTAAAGGAAATATCTCAGTGAAATAAGAACCATAATTTCAAATCTAAAGAATTTGCATGCGATGGCATTGTTGCATTATCAATATTGACTCAAGAATGTTTTTACTAAATGAATACCTGGTACCTATGAACAATCGGTGCAATATCTTTATTAGCGGAATGGTATTTAACACACTGTTAGACATGTACTTGTTCTGTACAGGTTTGTAAAAAATCCAGATCGAGTAAAATGAACATATAAAAACAAACGAAAAATAGGGCTAGTAGACTTCTGATCAGGGCTAGTGAAAAATTGATGCTACTAGCCCTTGGGCTAGTGCAAAATTTTCAGAATTGTACACCCCTGGTATTACAGAATACCTGACATTTATCATTCCAATTTTCTTTTTAAACCTTCATACCATATTGTGGTGTTTCTATGATTTTCTCTGTGGTGGTTCCTTCTGCCTGACGTAGTTTCAACAGTTTCTTCTCATACACTTTCCTCGTCGTTGCTAAAATATAAAGGCAACATTCAGAAAATAAAAAATAATAAATTGAAGTTAAATAAGTGTATTGTAACAGATAACACAGTTAAAAACAATATTTCATAAAAACGTTGTCATGACAAGTCACAAATTGCATCTTACCAGTAACTGGTCCAGGGTCTGCACCTCTAGATCGTAACTCTTGTGCCAATTCAGCATCTGTGAGATCTGTGACAGACTCCATGACAGGGTTTTCTTCTGTCTTATTTATATAGTCTCCACTTCCTTTATGAACGTTTGTCCTAGTTTTTGAGCTTGACTACAATCAATATAACAATATTCTTTTACTGCTTATTAAAACAATGGGTGTGTTCAGAATAAATTTATTGGTACCTTGCACTTCCCAAAAGTTACCAATGGTATACCAATGGTGCCAATGTCAACCAACAAAATTTACTAACATCAACTTTTTTCGCAGATGGTCTAGAGCTCTGTCAGAGTTGGTAAGTTCGGTAATGACATAATTTCAGATGGCGACCTCCATAATATTATGTAGAAGTTGTTGTGGCTATTTTTTCCTCTAAATTTGATCATAAATGGGAAAACTACAATGTTGAAATGCACCTGTTGATTCAAAACAACCCCTGCTATTAGCAATTGTCTGTTTGTTATTTTTGTCTCTTAGCTGTGCACCATTGGTATACCGTTGGTCCCATTGGCAACTGGCAAGTATGCCACCATTGGTATGTCCATTCAAACAAGGACGTATATGAGAAGGATAAGTCACACTGGGTGTCGGGGGAAATACAAGGCAGGAGCTTTTGTGTTTGGCCACTGACCGTAACGTTGGGCAACGACTGATTTTCCTTTGATATCCGCCGGCACAGCCTTTGATGTAGCTTGCGGATGCGAGGGTCACCGTCTTACTTTCTGAAGCTGGCCATCACTTCATGAGCTGTCCTATTTTTTGACACAAATTTGAGACATATCCTCTAAATATTCCGTACGTAAAGCAAGTGATAAACGTTGTGAAATTTAATAAACTTTACATTGGTGTTTCGTTTTACTCGATAAGACTAGTATTTGTTGAGAAAAATGGTTTTTATTCCCGGTTCATAGGCGTGGTGTTTAGTAACGTAAAGAAACAGTCACGAATCCTTCTCACTTATTAATCCTTGATTCAAAGAACAGTCTTTCTACCCATAGTAACTACACTAGGTAATTATTGGTACCATGATTACATCTCTGAAGTTCTGAACGCACCCAACAATATTAAATTTATGTCAAATTCAGGTGAGGTGTTCGATTTCTGTCTCAGTGTCGGCGATGTATTTTGTCAACTGTTGCAGGAAAACTGATCACTATACGAATGTATCAATCAGACTTTTAAAAAGTTTCTGGTACTGCATGGCAGTAAATGTATTATTAGTTGACGTTAAAATAGTTACGTTCTCAGTTCAGATGAAGATTGAATTTTCAAAAAAAAATCTTACATCAAAATGAATCTATATTTTCAAAAATAAAACAGAATTCATCCATGTTATTGGTATTCTATTTTCATAAAATAATGTCTCAGTCATATTGCATTGTTTAGTCAGAGAAGTTACTTGAATTTAATTACGTTTTACTTTCTTACATTTTTAAAAGTTACTTCAGTATCACTTTCTTCACTTTGTTTATCACTGTTTTCTTCTGTCAGGTCGTTTTCCGGCTCTCCTTTGAGCACGTGCTCTGTATACAAATCAATGTATGCCTGCTTCTTTGCGTCAGATTTGGGTAACGGGATATTGTGTTGTAACAGTTCCTCTTTCAGTTTAGCTTTCGTCAGCAGCAATGGGTTAGACATACTATTATTAGCTCAGCGATATATTCACGTGTCCTTAACCTTTGTAGAAAAATCCGCGGGAAAGAATACTAAATTGTTATGTAGCATACGATTGGTTGATGAGGGAGTGGTATAATAAAAGGCCCAAATAAATATACGACCGTGTAATAAAGTCAACACTTTTAATAGATATTAAAAATGGAAGCATATTGAATGTTTTATAAAAACTACAATAAATCTTTATCACACCAAAATAACTGTATTGATTTCATCCATGAAATGTATCATGAATGAAAACAAAATATCTAGTAAAATCCGTAACGAACACCATATTGGTTTATATTTTACAATTTCTTTGACATTCTCGACTAATCAAATTCCCCGTTACAATATTGATGTCAAAGTGAAAGTTGACTTCTAGAAATGAAAATTTTGTCTTGGAACGTCAATGGCATTCGAGCCAGTAAAATAAACCTGAAGACTCTATTTGATTCCCTTGATGCTGATGTTATTTGTCTCCAGGAGACCAAAGTAACACGTATGTATCCAAATTGTAAATGATGGATCGTTTTAGATGCTATGAAAAGTAACGATATCGTAACGTTAGGGGATGAGTGTCCGTCCGTCCGTCCGTCAACATTTCCTTTAAATCGCTACTAGTCATAGAGTTCTTCATGAATTATGACCAAATTTGGTCAGAATCATCATTTGTGAAAGGGGAACAGAGTTTGTGTAAATTTTGGCTCTGACCCCCCGGGGGCAGGAGGGGCGGGACCCAATAGGGGAAATAGATGTAAATCCTTTAAAACGCTAATCGCCAATCCACAGGTAAATCGCGGGCGCTCTGGCTACATTAGCTGTACCAAACACAATCGTAATTGTTACAAATACCGTAAAAACTTGTGTAACTTACACACCAGGCAGTGTACATTGCACATGTATTTTTAGCTCACCTGGCCCAAAGGGCCGGTGAGCTTATGTCATGGCGCGGCGTCCGTCGTCCGTCGTCCGTCCGTCCGTCCGTCCGTCCGTCCGTCCGTCCGTCGTCCGTCTGTCCGTCAACATTTCCTTTAAATCGCTACTAGTCATAGAGTTCTGCATGGATTTTAACCAAATTTGGCCAGAAACATCCTTGGGGGGAGGGGAACAGAACTTGTATAAATTTTTGCTCTGACCCCCCGGGGACAGGAGGGGCGGGGCCCAATAGGGGAAATTGAGGTAAATCCTTTAAATCGCTACTTGTCCTAGAGTTCTGCATGGATTGAAAACAAATTTGGCCAGAAACATCCTTGGGGGAAGGGGAATAGAACTTGTATAAATATTGGCTCTGACCCCCCGGGGGCAGGAGGGGCGGGGCCCAATAGGGGAAATTGAGGTAAATCCTATAAATCGCTACCTGTCCTAGTGTTCTGCATGGATTGTAACCAAATTTGGCCAGAAACATCCTTGGGGGAAGGGGAACAGAACTTGTATAAATTTTGGCTCTGACCCCCCGGGGACAGGAGGGGCGGGGCCCAATAAGGGATATTTAGGTAAATCCTATAAATCGCTACTTGTCCTAGAGTTCTGCATGGATTGTAACCAAATTTGGCCAGAAACATCCTCGGGGGAAGGGGATCAGAACTTGTTTAAATTTTTGCTCTGACCCCCCGAGGACAGGAGGGGCGGGGCCCAATAGGGGAAATTAAGGTAAATCCTATAAATCGCTACTTGTCCTAGAGTTCTGCATGGATTGTAACCAAATTTGGCCAGAAACATCCTTGGGGGAAGGAGAACAGAACTTGTATAAATTTTGGCTCTGACCCCCCGGGGACAGGAGGGGCGGGGCCCAATAGGGGAAATTTAGGTAAATCCTATAAATTGCTACTTGTTCTAGAGTTCTGCATGGATTGTAACCAAATTTGGCCAGAAACATCCTAGGGGGAAGGGGAACAGAACTTGTATAAAATTTTTGCTCTGACCCCCTGGGGACAGGAGGGGCGGGGCCCAATAGGGAAAATAGAGGTAAATCCTATAAATCGCTACTTGTCCTAGAGTTCTGCATGGATTGTAACCAAATTTGGCCAGAAACATTCTTAGGGGAAAGGGAACAGAACTTATTTAAATTTTGGCTCTGACCCCCGGGGGCAGGAGGGGCGGGCCCAATAGGGGAAATAGAGGTAAATCCTATAAATCGCTACTTGTCCTAGAGTTCTGCATGGATTGAAACCAAATTTGGCCAGAAACATCCTTGGGGGAAGGAGAATAGAACTTGTATAAATTTTGGCTCTGACCCCCTGGGGGCAGGAGGGGCGGGGCCCAATAGGGAAATTTAGGTAAATCCTATAAATCGCTACTAGTCTTAGAATTCTGCTTGGAGTTTAACCAAATTTGGCCCAGAAACATCCTTGGGGTTAACAGAATTCCTATAATTTTTGGCTCTGACCCCCTTGAGCAGAAAGAGTGGGGCCCAATAGGGGAATTAGAGGTAAATATTCAAATTCCTTCAGAAAAGAAACAATGAACCTTACTAGGCATTACAAACCAGGTGAGCGATACAGGCCCTCTGGGCCTCTTGTTTCATTAGGGCTGAAAAAGCTTAAAAAAATCTACTATCGGTATATTTTGCTCATTCAAAAATTTTTGGGAAAACGATGTCCGGTTAACCACAAATTCAATGTTTGCTTGACAACTTACACAAAGAAGTGTTGTATTTAGAAGAAATAACATAATATAATTGCACTGTTTTTGTTTTCTTTTATTGGCCACCGTAACTGAAACAGTGAAATACAGTTGGTTGTAGACTAAAGGTTACACCCTTGTGCACACGGAGTGCACTACGTTTAGACTACAGGTAGACACGGAGTGCACGAGGTTTAGACTACAGGTAGACACGGAGTGCACGAGGTTTAGACTACAGGTAGACACGGAGTGCACAAGATTTAGACTACAGGTAGACACGGCGTGCTAAACCTCGTGCACTCCGTGTCCACTCGTAGTTCACACCGTGTGCACAATGTGTAACCTTTAGTCTACTACCAACTGTATATCTTGCAGAACATGTCAAAAACATTGGCAGTCCGCCGTACTCCGTACACATGTCAATGTCTGGAGATATTACACATGAATAGTTATCAGAACTCTTTGAAAATATTATAATATATTTACTTAAATTGCCACAATAAGTTTTAAGTGTGTTTGAGATCATTAACAAACTTTAAAGAGCAATCGGATAGCAGATACGTTGGCTTGCAATAATCACATTGTGAGTAAACTCAACTACCTGTACAGATCCAAGCTGATGGCTAATTATGTATAATAGTACGCTTAAAAAAACTGATTTTTCAGGTTATTTTGGGGAAAAATTTTTTGACACGAATTGGGAATTTTCAATTGCGAAAAGAGGGGTTTTAGGAAAAGTTACCCCATAGGTATTTAGCACGCTGATAAGTCAAAGACCCACTATAGGCTAATATATAGAGAAAGGTAAAGAACTCCTCCGTGACGCAAAATTTGGTAATTTAGTTCAAAGTGTTGTAAAAAAATATCCAGAGCAGATATTTCAACGGCTTTGGTCTTAATTGAAAGTTAAGATGTTACACTTCACGATGATAACAAGAAATCCTACTGAACTTATCTACTTTTTACACAAACAGCATTATTATATTAGTCTATAGTGGGTCTTTGCTTATCAGTGTGCTAAATACCTATGGTTACCCATTATATTACTGAACATGGTGTTATATTAAATATTGTATAACTGTGTTATTTGATGTTAACATGCTGTTTTTACATGGACCTGTATTGTATCAACAAAACAATCTTTTCTCAGGACAGTTTTTTTTTGTCACAGCAGTTTGATTTGGGAATTTTTCGTTGTAATTTGGAAAAATATAGGGGGGTTTGGCATTGGGAATGGGGTCGGAAATAGGGGAAATAGAGGTAAATCCTATAAATCGCTACTTGTCCTAGAGTTCTGCATGGATTGAAACCAAATTTGGCCATAAACATCCTTGGGGGAAGGGGAACAGAACTTGTATAAATTTTGGCTCTGCCCCCCAGGGGCAGGAGGGGCGGGGCCCAATAGGGGTAATAGAGGTAAATCCTATAAATCGCTACTTGTCCTAGAGTTCTACATGGATTGTAACCAAATTTGGCCACAAACATCCTTGGGTGAAGGGGAACAGAACTTGTATAAATTTTGGCTCTGACCCCCCGGGGGCAGGAGGGGCGGGGTCCAATAGGGGAAATAGAGGTAAATCCTATAAATCGCTACTTGTCCTAGAGTTCTGCATGGAATGTAACCAAATTTGGCCACAAACATCCTTGGGGGAAGGGGAACAGAACTTGTATAAATTTTGGCTCTGACCCCCCGGGGGCGCCAAAAACATCCTTGGGGGAAGGGGAACAGAACCTTTATAAATTTTGGCTCTGACCCCCCCGGGGCAGGAGAGGCGGGGCCCAATAGTGGAAATAGAGGTAAATCCTTTAAATCGCTACTTTTCCTAGCTTTCTGCATGGATTGTAACCAAATTTGGCCACAAACATCCTTGGGGGAAGGGGAACAGAACTTGTATAAATTTTGGCTCTGACCCCATGGGGGCAGGAGGGGTGGGGCCCAGTAGGAAATTTAGACGTAAATATTCAAATTCCTTCAGAAAAGAAACAATGAACCTGTATTCAGAACATTACTTGGCATTACAAACCAGATGAGCGATACAGGCCCTATGGGCCTCTTGTTTACATAAATGAGATAGGTCCTACCCCTAGGGGCAGAGGGGCGGGGCCCCAAAAGGGTAAATCCTACTCCTCCTTTATCCTTAGATGGATTTCATCCATATTTGGTATGAAACATCATTAGGGAAAGGCAATCATTTTTTATATAAATGAGTCTGGGCCGACCCACAGGGGCTGTGGGATGGGGTCCCAAAAGTTGAAAAATTTCTAATTTTAGTTTTAAATTCCTACTCCTCCTAAACCCTTGAGTGGATTTCATCCATATTTGGTGTAAAATATCATTGGCAAAAGGCAATCATATTTTATATTAATGAGCTTGCTCCAACCCCTAGGGACTGAGGAGCTGGGTCCCAAAAGGGGAAATTTTCTTAATTTTAGCTTTAAAATCCTACTCCTCCTCAACTCTTGAGTGGATTTCATCCATATTTTGTGTGAAACTTCATTAGGGAAGGACAATCATATTTTATATAAAGATTTTAGTAATTTAGATGGCTGCTGGCCCACTTCCTGTTTTCAGTCTTCAGTCTCTGATCTCAATGAAAATTGGTCTATAGGGGGTTTTAAGGGATGGCGAACAATATGCAAACATTTTCATAAAGTTTTTGGCATTCCAAGATGGTCGCTGGTCCACTTCCTGTTTTCAGGTTTTGGTCCCCTATCGCAAATGAAAATTGGTCTACAGAGGTTTTAAGGGATGGCGAACAACATGCAAATTGTTTCATAAAGATTTTAGTATTCCAAGATGTCTGCGAGCCCACGTCCTGTTTTCAGGTTTTGGTCTCTGATCTCAACAAAAATTAGTATGTAGAGGTTTTAAGGGATGGCGAACAACATGCAAACATTTTGATAAAGATTTTGGTATTCCAAGATGGCTGCTGGGCCAACTTCCTATTCAAATCGCCTTTCGTCCGTGGTCCGTCGTCCGTCCGTCCTTCCGTCCGTCCGTCCGTCCGTCCGTTAACAATTCTTGTTACCGCTATTTCTCAGAAAGTACTAAAGGGATCTTTTTCAAATTTCATATGTAGGTTCCCCTATGGCCCTAGTTGTGCATATTGCATTTTGGGACCGATCGGTCAACAAGATGGCCGACAGGCGGCCATCTTGGATTTTGGTAGTTAAAGTTTGTTACCGCTATTTCTCAAAAAGTACTGAAGGGATCTTTCTTAAATTTCATATGCAGGTTCTCCTAGGACCCTAGTTGTGCATATTGCATTTTGGGACCGATCGGTGAACAAGATGGCCGACAGGCGGCCATCTTGGATTTTGATAGTTAAAGTTTGTTACCGCTATTTCTCAGAAAGTACTGAAGGGATCTTTCTCACATTTCATATGTAGGTTCCCCTCGGACCCTAGTTGTGCATATTGCGTTTTGGGACCGATCGGTCAACAAGATGGCCGACAGGCGGCCATCTTGGATTTTGATAGTTAAAGTTTGTTACCGCTATTTCTCAGAAAGTACTGAAGGGATCTTTCTCACATTTCATATGTAGGTTCCCCTAGGACCCTAGTTGTGCATATTGCATTTTGGGACCGATCGGTCAACAAGATGGCCGACAGGCGGCCATCTTGGATTTTGATAATTAAAGTTTGTTACCGCTATTTCTCAGAAAGTACTGAAGGGATCTTTCTCAAATTTCATATGTAGGTTCCCCTAGGACCCTAGTTGTGCATATTGCATTTTGGGACCGATCGGTCAAAAAGATGGCTGCCAGGCGGCCATCTTGTATTTTGATAGTTAAAGTTTGTTACCGCAATTTCTGAGAAAGTACAAAAGGGATCTTTCTCAAATTTCATATGTAGGTTCCCCTAGGGACCTAGTTGTGCATATTGTGTTTTGATACTGATTTGTCAACAAGACAGACGGCCATCTTGGATTTTGGTAGTGGAAGTTTGTTACCACTATTTCTCAGAAAGTATTGAAGGGATCTCAAGCAAATTCCATACATAGGTTCCCCTAGGGCCCTAGTTATGCATATTGCGTTTTGGGACCAATCAGTCAACAAGATGGTCGTCTGGCAGCCATCTTGGATTTTGATAGTTAAAGTTTGTTATTGCTATTTCTAAAAAAAGTACTGAAAGGATGTCTTTCAAATTTTATATGTAGGTTCCCTTAGGGCCTTAGTTGTGCATATTGCATTTTGTAACTGATAGGTCAACAAGATGGCTGCACGGCCGCCATCTTGGATTTCATTGTTGAAGTTTGTTACCACTATTTCTTAGAAAGTGCTGCAGCGATCTGTCTCAAATTTTATGTGTAGTCGTGTTTGAAAAAGTTTGAAAAGCAGGGAAAAGATCCCTCTTTCCATTGTCAGACATAGATCATTTTTTGGTGGGCGCCAAGATCCCTCTGGGATCACTTGTTATATTTCAGTCTCTGATTTCAATGAAATTTAGTATAAAGGGTTATAAAGGGATGCTTATCAGTATGATAAAAATGTTTTCAAATTTTCATCTGCAATTCATTGAATGTAAAAGTACCTCAAAATGTTCATACACTGTGCAACTGCATTCTTAATTTGTTGCAGGTGGAGATGGGGAGGGGGAGGGAGAGGGTCATTTGGGGGATTATGTATTAGTGTCCATTACAATGAGTACATGTACTTGTTTTAGATTTAAAATCCTACTCCTCCTTAACCCTTGAGTGGATTTCATCCATATTTTGTGTAAAAGATCGTAGAGGAAGGACTGTCATAATTTATATAAACAAGTTAAGTCCGACCCCTGGGGACAAAGGGGCGGGGCTCAGAATGGGGAATTTTGATTAAATTTTGCTTTAAAAGCCTACTCCTTCTTAACCCTTGAGTGGATTAATGCATCCATATTTTGTGTGAAACATCACTGGGGAAGGACAATCATATTTAATATAAACGAGTAAGGTAGGTCAGACCCTAGGGGACAGAAGGGCGGGGCTCAGAAGGGGGAACATACTTTATAAAGGACGAGGTAAGACCCATGGGGATAGAACGTCAGTGGTCCAAAATGGGAGCTTTGCTGAAATTTGGCATTAAAATCTGACTTGAATGGGTTAAAACCATATATGGATGAAGGGCTACCAAGTTTGTTCAACAAATGACCTTTACCTATTTCAGAAACTTACATATTCAAAAAAGGAGTTCCTTGTATTGATTATATTAATTGTTAACCACTCCCTGTGAGTGTTGTTTTGTACCATAAGTCAGATGACCGTTAAGCCCCTTGGGCCTCTTGTTTGAAAAGGAGATGTTCATCCCTATATAGCATGTCAATATCGATTCGGTCATTGCATTAGTGACGTCATAAATCACCTTTGAACATGCCCAAATAAGTCAAAAATGGAGGTCTGAAATCCGGATTTTAGTGTGTGCTCGGAAACCTGTCGTTGTGAGCTTAATTATCCAGATACAGACATGCAGATGGTCTTAAACGATAGAAGAGATATTAAAGTAAGAGAAAATAGAGAGAAAGGGAAAAGGAAGTGGAAAATAGCACCGATTTAAAAAAAAAAAAAAAAAAAAAAAAAACAAGTCCCACGTGCAGGTTTCTGCCTCCCATGACCCGTGCGTGGTGACTTCCGGTGACTGTTTTTGCTTGCTTGTAGTGTGTACTGTTTGTTTTTGCTTGCTTGTAGTGTGTACTGTTTGTTATCATCGTGAAAATGGCATCAAACCGAAATCTAGATGCAAACTGCTTTCATAGGTAGCATTTCTTATAACCTACTATCAAAATTGAGTCAAGTTCGAATCCTGCCGGCCGTCGAAAGGATATATAACACGGCTACAGTACACTATTCAATACATCGATACAAGTCAGCGGTAGAGCGGTAGGGGTTTATATACACGCATCGTTCTCAGTTGAGGTAGCACGGCTGTAAAACACTACTAGTCTTAGAGGTCCGCATGGATTGTAACCGTATTTAGCCAGTAACATCCATGGGGGAAGGGGAATAGTATTTGTATAAATTTTGGCTCTGATCCCGCAGGGGCAGGGCCCAGTAGGAGAAATAGAGGTAAATTGTTGAAATCGCTACTAGTCATAGAGTTCTGCATGAATTCTAACCAAATTTGCCCAGAATCATCCTTGGAGGAAGAGGAACAAAGTTTGTATAAATTTTGGCTCTGACCCGGTGGGGGAGGAGGGACGGGCCCCAATAGGGAAATAGAGGTAAATCCTTTAAATTGCTACTATATAGTCACAGAGTTCTGTATATATTGTAACCCAATTTGGTCGGAAACATCCTCTGTGGAATGGTACAGAGTTTGTATAAATTTTGGCTCTGACCCCCTGGAGCAAAAAGAGTAGGGCCCAACAGGGAATTTAAAGGTAAATCTTTAAATTGCTTCAGAAAAGAAACAATGATCCTGTATTCAGAACATTACTTGGCATTACAAACCAGGTGAGCGACACAGGCCTGTGTCTCTTGTTATTGCTGATGATGTTGAAACTCAGATTTGATAGAAGATTATTAGGTCACCTGATTCTAATCGCCTTTTGTCCGTCGTCGTGCGTTGTCCGTCGTGCGTCGTCCAGGGGCCTTAGGGGCGGGGTCAAAATGGGTCAATAGGCCAAAACTTCAAAAATCTTCTTCTGAAGTTCTGGAAATGGTAGAATCAAATACTTTTCATAAATAGAAAGGTCTTAAGGTCCTTTACAAAAATTGTGAATTATATGACCCTGGGGTATCACGTTTCCCCCTGGGGAGGGGGTCAAGTTTACTATAGTTTATATAGGGAAAACACATTTATGAGCATGTTTTGCTCAATTTTCATTGGAAATGAGTCAAACTTGGTTAGAATTATTAGCCTGAGATAGCATTTTAATATCATATCCATATTGGTCCAGGCCGACCCCCTGGGGGCAGTGGGGCGGGGCCAAAAAAGGTCAAATAGGCCAAAACTTCAAAAATCTTCTTCTGAAGTTCTGGAAATGGTAGAATCAAATACTTTTCATAAATAGAAAGGTCTTAAGGTCCTTTACAAAAATTGTGAATTATATGACCCTGGGGTCTCCTGTTTCCCCTTGGGGAGGGGGTCAAGTTTACTATAGTTTATTTAGGAAAAACACATTTATGAGCATGTTTTGCTCAATTTTCATTGGAAACGAGTCAAACTTGGTTAGAATTATTAGCCTGATATAGCATTTAAATATCATATCCACATTGGTCCTGGCCGACCCCCTGGGGGCAGAGGGGCGGGGCTAAAAAAGGGTCAAATAGGCTAAAACTTCAAAAATCTTCTAAAATTCTGGATATAGTAGAATCAAATAATTATAGATGGAAAGGTCTTAAGATGTTTTATAAAAATTGTGAATTATATGACCTTGGGGTCTCACTTTACCCCCTGGGGAGGGGTCAAGTTTACTTAAGTTTATATAGGAAAAACATATTTGTGAACATTATTTGACCAATTTACGTAGGAAATGAGTCATACTTGATTAGAATTATTAGCCTAAGATATAGCATTTTAACATCCATATCCGTCCTCGATGACCCCCTGGGGGACCAGAGGGGCAGGACCAAACAGGGTCAAAATGATTAAAATTTCAAAAAATGCCTCTAAACTCACAGGTTTGATGGAAGCAAATACTCTCCATAGTCTAAAAAGTCAAATTTATAAATCACTGACCAACTTAAAAGCCCAGCATATAGTGTTTATATGTCTTTAATTTGTTTCATTATTTGTTTAATTATATATTCTAAATCAGGTGACCGTTAAGGCCCATGGGCCTCTTGTCTTATAGGTGTCTCTGTGAACATTTTGTGTCTGTAATTTGCTCTTTACACAATGACAATAAATCTGTATAATATAACTAGGTATTGGAGAACAAATCTAGTCTGAACAATAATTAAATTGACACATCATCAATATCCACTGTGACATTGATCTTATTGATTCATCAAAGTTGTATTGTATGCTACTTGGATCTCCAGTGTTTTAAATATTCTAATTTGTTGTGGTGCAGGTGACCAGCTTGATGAGCCGACAGCCATTGTTGACGGTTACAACTCCTACTTCAGCTTTTCTCGTAAACGCAGTGGTTACTCAGGTATGTATACAACAAAGTTGTTTCTGATCATATCGCTCCTAAAGCAGATGTTAAAGAATAGATACATAGGTATTGTCTAAATATAACCTTGTGATGTTACCAGGTGTTGCCAACTTTTGTCGAGACACTGCTACACCATTTAGTGCTGAAGAAGGCCTGACATCGTTGTTGAACCCAAAGGTTGATGGAAAAGTAGGTTGTTATGGTGATGTGACGCATTTCTCAACAGACGAATTAGAATCCCTTGATGCAGAAGGGCGGGCAGTAATCACACAACATCGAATACGGACAGCTGACGGTAATGAAGCTCACCTGGCCATCATCAATGTTTACTGTCCAAGGGTGGACCCTGAACGAGAAGACAGAAAAGTTTACAAAATGAGGTTTCTAGCACTGCTTCAGACTAGAGCAGAGGCTCTCCTGCAGAATGGAAGGTGATTGTGTTAGGGTAACTAACAGATGGCAGCTTACTTTTGTTTTACCAAGAGAAGGGAACATCTTTATTAGAGATTAAAAGTGAAATGTCCCTTTATGTATTAAGTCGATTATCACCAGTTTACCTGTATACTTTAGAAATTGGTATTGACACTAAAAAGAGGTTAATTATCTGCAGTCTATTTATTGGTTTTCATACTACTAGTAAGTTAATTATCTCCCATTGATTTATTGGTTTGCACTACTACAAGTTAGTCCCTCCTCTCTTTGTTAATTGGTTTTCCACCATTAAAGGTTAGTTATCTGACTTATCTCCCTTGTAGTATTGATATAAAGTATTCTTAGTATCCACCATTGGGGTATTTAATATTAGCCATGCTGGTCATGTTCCATATTGCCTTGTCCCACCATCAACTGTCCAATCGTTTCTAGTCTTGTATCTTTCTGCTTTGTTATATAAAGGTGGGAAAGTTAACAGTTTGGTTGTCAGATTTTTAATTATATATAAGTTGGTTTCTGTATATAACTAAGAATTGTACTCTCTTCTGTTTCTAGTCAGGTCATTGTCCTTGGAGATCTTAATCTGAATCACAAGAAGATTGACAACTGTGATCCAGTTCTGGAGGTAAGTTATGATTAATCAGCGGGTACTGAAGGCTTCCTTTTGTTTTGAATCCCCTCGTTAAACAACAGGTGAGTTATGCAAACCCTCTGAGCATGTTGTTTCAATCCCATGGTTACTGTATATATATTCTACTGGCAACAAGCCCTATCTCAGCAATTATCCCATTTTTATCCCAGTCTTTTACAACTAGGTTCAAATCTGGCAATAAGCTCCATCCCTATTTTCCAATTATGTCTAAAAGTTAAAAAAAAAAAAATAGTTAAAACTAATTTTCAATCTTAACAATAAAAGAAAAACATTTATTTTACACCATCTATACCATGAACAAACATTACAATTAGAATAAACTACCCACATTATATAATGCCACTTCTTTTATGTTTGCTGAAAATCTAGCTCTCGGGTATGAAAAGACTTCGGCCTCTGTGATAAGACCCTCCACTGATTCATTTTGAGGGTAGTGGGTCCTTATACAGTAAACATCAGATGTCTGACGTGTTCTGTTGTATTATACAGTTGCTAACTATGTGAAAGTTTTTTTTCTCATGAATTTTTCGGGCCAGGTGAACTTATGTCATAGCGCGCCGTCCGTCCGTCCGTCCGTCGTCTGTCAGTCCGTCCGTCAACATTTCCTTTAAATCGCTACTAGTCATAGAGTTCCGCATGGATTGTAACCAAATTTGGCCACTAACATCCTTGGAGGAAGGGGAACAGAACTTGTATAAATTTTCGCTCTGACCCCCCGGGGGTAGGAGGGGCGGGGCCCAATAGGGGAAATAGAGGCAAATCCTTTAAATTGCTACTTGTCCTAGAGTTCTGCATTGATTGTAACCAAATTTGGTCACAAACATCCTTGGGGGAAGCAGAACAAAACTTGTACAAATTTTGGCTCTGACCCCCCTGGTTTAGGAGAGGCAGGGCCCAATAGGGGAAATTGAGGTAAATCCTATAAATCGCTACTTGTCCTAGAGTTCTGCATGGATTGTAACCAAATTTGGTCACAAACATCCTTGGGAAAGCGGATCAGAACTTGTATAAATTTGGCTATGATCCTCTGGGGGCAGGAGGAATGGGGCTCAATAGGGGAGATAGAAGTAAATCCTATAAATCGCTACTTGTCCTAGTGTTCTGCATGGATTGTGACCAAATTTGGCCACAAACATCCATGGGGGAAGGGGAACAGAACTTGTATACATTTTGGATCTTACCCCCAGGGAGCAGGAGGGGTTGGGCCCAATGGGGGAATTAGAGGTAAATATTTGAATTCCTTCAGAAAAGAAACAATGAACCTGTATTTAAAACATTACTTGGTATTACAAACCAGGTTAGCGATAAAGGCCCTCTTGGCCTCTTTTTTTTATTAGTTTTCAGCATAATAATACAATTCACTGTACAATAACAATGAGTACAGTACATACAATGGACAATTTTTATTGGTACATTGGAATCGACATACTTGTAACTGTGACAGGAATAAGTAAAGATTAAATTTAGTCTAATATTAACTATTTATGTCAATATATCAGGAAAATACAAGATAATTAATAACAGTAACTTTAATTTGGTCTAATATCAACTAATGATGACAATGTATCATGAAAATACAAGATAATTAATAACCGTAACTTTAATTTGGTCTAATATCAACTAATGATGACAATGTATCATGAAAATACAAGATAATTAATAACCGTAACTTTAATTTGGTCTAATATCAACTAATGATGACAATGTATCAGGAAAATACAAGATAATCTAATTTGGTCTAATATCAACTAATGATGACAATGTATCATGAAAATACAAGATAATTAATAACCGTAACTTTAATTTGGTCTAATATCAACTAATGATGACAATGTATCAGGAAAATACAAGATAATCTATCACCGTAACATTGCTTATGTATTGGGCTACTGATCAAATGTTTTGATATTTTTTTCAATTGAAACTATGTGAAAGTTAATCTTTTAGATATACGTTCAATTGTGATATAAAGCATTTATAGCATTAAAGCGTGTAACGATGAAGGAGATTTATTTATTGATATTACAGGACTGGGGTAAGACTCCCAGCAGGATGTGGATGAATCAGTTCCTTTGGGAGCCAGGGAGAGATCCGGACATCGACCCCATTGATAGTGACGAATTTCTGGGTACCACATCCTCTGTGAAGGGAGGCCTATTTGTGGATACATATAGACACCTGTACCCAACAGAGACTGAGGCTTACTCCAACTGGTGTACCCTAACGTCGGCCCGGGAAACTAACTATGGCAGACGACTCGATTACATTGTATGTAATGTTTCCATGGCGGAGAAGGACCTGAAGGAGAGCTGGATAATGAGGGAGGTGGAAGGGTCAGATCATTGTCCAGTCAAGACAGAGTTTCAGTGTTCATTCCTACCAGCCATCAAATGTCCTGCTCTCTGTACCAAATTTATGCCAGAATTCACTGGAAAACAGCAGAAGCTGTCCTCGTTTTTCTTGAAATCTTCAAAGAATTCGTTAGTAAATTCAGAGAATGGAGTGTCTTCAAAAACAACATTGTCAAAGATTAGTGAACAGAAACCCAAACATGAATCATTAAAGACAAAGTCACCGAATAAATGTGATCTAAAAAGACATAGCACTGACAGTCACAAACAAATAGGGCAACTAGCTAAAAGGCAGAAATGTGACGTGAAGAAAAGTTCCTCCATTCCTAAACAGTCCAAGCTTTTGAATTTCTTTGGTAAACCACCAACAAAGAAGGATAACTCTGTTAGTCAGACAGAATGTGAATCTAAAGCACGTGTAAATGGCGAGGTGACAATGGACAACAATCTCTCTATTGACTGTAATGTGGATTTTGTCAGTTCTGATGAGTCCCCTTCCAGTTCTCAGGAACAGAAAGACAGTGAAGTTCCTGTGAAGAAAACCTCAGCATTAGCATGGAAAAGTTTACTGAAGGGACCACCAACAGCCCCTTTATGTAAGGGTCATAAAGAACCGTGTCTGTTAAGGACTGTCAGAAAGGAGGGGCCCAATAAAGGGAAGCAGTTCTTTGTGTGTTGTAGAGCGGAGGGGCTGAGTACAAACCCTGAGGCCCGATGTGACTTCTTTAAATGGGTTGATAGTAAGAAGTGATTAATGTTTTAATGAAGGAAATAGAATAAAAAATTAAAAAGATGTGCTAAAAATAAAAAATTATAAAACTGGAATATGATTTAGAAAATGTAACAAAATTAATATGTGGAATGTTCCATTTTGAAATCCCTGCAGACTTGTTCTTACTTCATGATAGTGAACTCCACATACAACAAGCATGGGCAGGCAATCAGATTCTCTGTTGTCAATTATTGTAAAGACAAAGAAGTGTTTTGTTATAGAAGGTTATATACAAGAATGTTGTTATAAGTGGAACTGTATCAGTATTGTTGTAATAAAGACCTACATGTGTTACTAAGAGAACATTCTGTGATGTTAGGTACCATGTTACCATGTAACTGCTTTGTACAGTACTTTGAGTTTACACAACTGTTTTTAACTTTAACAGAATATTACCATCAATAAAGTAATGCATCCAACTTATCAATGCATTGACTAATGACTAGTTTAGATGTATGTACTGTAAAACATCCTCATACAGTACTTTAATTTCGTGGTTATAATGTTGAACTTTTCATTCTCCATCATGGTTCCTATAGGATAACAATGTGTGTACTTAATCATAACAAAGTGATGTTGTTAGGACCGAGAAGTTCATTGTGTTTACTGTACCATTGTATTATAAAAACAAGAGGCCCAGAGAGCCTGTATCACTCATCTGGTTTGTAATGCCAGGTAATGTTTAGAATACAGATTCATTTTTTCTTCACTGAATATTTACCTCTAATTTCCCCATGGATTGTAACCAAATTTGGCTAAAAACACCCTTGGGAGAAGGGGAACGAGTTTGTATAAATTTTGGCTCTGGCTCCTCGGGAGCAGGAGGGGCGGGGCCCAATAGAGGAAAAAGAGGTAAACTTTTTAAGTTACTACTATTCATAGAGTTCTGTATGATTGAAACCAAATTTTGCCAGAAACCTCTTTGGGGAATAGTGTTTGTATAAATATTGATCTGACTCCCTAGAGCAGAAAGAGCAGAAAGAGTGTAGCCCAGTAGGGAAATAGGAATTCCTTCAGAAAAAATACAATGAACCTGTATTCAGAAAATTACTTGGCATTACAAACCAGGTGAACGATACAAGGCCTCTTGTCTCGAATGTACTGAAGAAATTTTTCTCAAAGAATTACGTGAACACCTGTATGTAGAGTTTGTGACCGCCAAATGACCAACAAATCGATCAATTTTAGCTCACCTGGCTCTGATTTCTCGAAACATAAATGCAGACTTAAGGCAAAACTTAAGTTAACTTTAAACTTTAAATAAGTCAATTTTTGACTTTAGTGTGTTTCGAGAAATCGGGGTCTGGCCTGAATACATACACACACATATATATATATATGTATACTCGGTGAAATATTGTGCGGATTTTTACTTGGTGACCAGTCTACCTTAACTTTCACACACCACAATTCTGGTATTTATATAATGTTTTAGAAAGTCTACTTCACTTTCCAACACTGCCTGGTAATTATTTATCTAGTATAAAATGGTGATGATGAGAGTCAGATGGGTAACATGTCCTGCGTAACAATGGAGAGCGACATGTCTCAGACAGGCGCCTGATTAACCCGTTCATCATTCTTTAATGAACCATCAGTAAAGAAGGTCATCACCAAAGTTTTCACAGGGAGGAAATCGATGTTTATTCAAAATCAGAAATATTTCAAGACAGTGTTTAAATTATTAACATAAGTTTGTTAAAAAATATTAAGATTTTATATCTTTTTTTAATTCTTTGCTCAATTGATTGTCCAGTTATTATGCGCAAATGAATGGCTGCATTATTGATAGCACCTTAAATACATTGACAAACCAGAACTTCATATAAACATAGTGGTTATTGTTGGGAGAAAATATTTTGCAAGGGAGATAACTCTTACAAGAATTTTTTACAAGGATTTTTGTCTTTCTTTCATCAATATGTCATTATCTTTAGTAAGTATTCTATTTCATTTCATTTTTCAGTTTAAAATATGTTTGTATCAGATGAATTACAAATATCATGAGTGCAGTATGCATATGGATTGATTTTCACATTCATGTTATTTTAACTGTGTCATTTTGACACCTTTTTTGCCCTGCCCCTTGGAGGTCAGCCAGGACCACTTTGGCTATGATGTTGTTTTTTAAGGATAAGGGGTCTTACCAAGTTTTACTTATTTTCTTTATGGGAATTCAATTAATAATGCTCAAAGATGTGTTTTCCCATTACTAACTGTACGTATACAAAGCAAATCTGATACCCTTCCTAGTGTAATAGACACCAAGACCATGAAATTCATAAATTATGTAAAGAGCCTTTAGATCATTCAATCAATGAAGAGCATTAATATTTCATTCCACCACATCTGTGAGTGGAGAATACTTGACTTTTTAGTCAATTTTACCCCATTTGTCAATTTTCACCAACTAAGGAACAACTAAGAATGAATAAGGAATAACTAACAACTAAGGTGTTCTTGCTTGATGAGCAAAACCTTCCATTTATAAAATGAACTATAGTTTGTCTCTGGATGAATTCTTATCATCATTCATTATTAACTATAAAGCACATCAACACAAATTTTATATGAAAATATTTTAATCATAAAAATTATTTATTTTTGTGTACCATAATTGAATCAAATATGAAATGAATGAAGATCTTAATGAAACAACTGGCAGTATGATAAAAATTGATTGGTTCCTGATCTGAAAATGTGAAAAATGGTTACAGATAACTCTCGTCCAAACAATATTGTTTTATACACACCTCCTATACATGTTAGGTGATCAAGTGACTTCAATGAGATACAGCGGATGAAGACTTTTGATCCTGTACATATATATTTTTGTATGTAGTTGTTAAATACTTCAGGGAGAAAATATCTGTGAACTCCTCCTCTTTGACACCATTTTGCAAGAAGTGTTGTGCATTTGTCAATTTCTAACGTAAATATTCTATACATGGTACTGCCATTCTTTCCATTTTATTTACAGAAATGAACCCAAAAAATAGCAAAATCTTATCACCAGCCAATAAAAGCAGCCTCGGTAGAACACTGTATTTAAACATTTTAAAACAATTGAATTGTGACTGATTGATAATTAGTTGCAAAAAAATTTTCAGCAGAGGTACAGTTGAAACATATTACTTTTACATTGTGAAATTTGCTTTGAAAATGTCGTTAGGCATGAAAATAAGAAATTGAGTCGCAGCAAAAATAAATTGATTTATAGTACATGGAGGTATTTTCCATATCATATAACTGCACATCAAACAGAATTTTCACCAATATAATATTGCTTTGTTGAGATAGAAGAGACTATGCCAGTAGTTAATTCATGGTAATTAACAGTAAAATTGAGCAACCGTACAAAACCGGATACATATCCAACCTACATACAATCTAAATACATGTAGATAAATGACATGGTGAACACAGACTATTCTGTAAAAAGGGTATTCAGATTCACTTAACTGTTGTTTGTTAACTGTTTAAAAAATACAAAATAAAACAGTGATTGTTGACATGGTAACATGATCTGACAGCATTGGTGTACTGTAAACTTATTCTTTCACAGCTTCTAACATTTGTGATTTCAAATTAATGTTCACAGAATGAAAATTTATTAGAATATCATTTCAATATATATATATAAGAAAAAACAAATACCAAAACAAATACCGAAACAAATCTGTCTTCTCGTTTTTTAGCACTTTCTTTTATTTGTGGAGATAAACTTTTGAGAAAGAAAGTTGGTTTACCGTATACATGTACAGTCGAACCTGCCTTAATGACCACCTCTGTGTAAAGACCACCTGCTTAATAAGACCACTTTTCAGGGACCAAATGATCAATTTCAACACAATTTGAGCTTATCTTATGGCATTTGCCTCAACCCTACTACAGTATAAAGACCACTTTACTATAGAGACCTTTTTTCTTGGTCCATTGGGTGGTCTTTACAGACAGGTTTGACTGCACAGGAAGCTATGTCTATGATTTTAGGTTTGGTACTACTGGAAGCTATGTCTATGATTTTCTCTTTCTGTATCCTCCTCTGTTGAACTTAGTGATGATCTTTTAAACTAATTATATACCGGTATGTACATAAAACATTTTTAAAAATCAGACATGTAGGAAAATATGTTTAAAACAGGAGTCCAAATGAACAGGATTCCAGGTACACATACAAATAGCATTATTAGTACCATGAATACATATACCACTCCATGATTACTTTAAAAGATGCTCCACCGCCGACAGCATAAACGATATTCATCATTTGAACAATACTAGGTGTTTAATTATGTGTATATGTATGTCTAATTAACACAAAAAATAATATAAAATAACTCAATTTGCTTTTGGTGCATGTGCAAACAGTCCTATTCTATACAGGACATAGTGACATGAATTTTTTCAGGATGCAATTAATTATTTTTAATATTTTTATCTTGAAGTAAAATTAGAAACCCAAACTTTTCAATGACGGTAATGATGTAAAGTAAGTAACTTTTGTAACTTAAGAAAAATAATCAATTGTCTACTCCTGTTCTTGATCGAGAAAAAATACCGTTTATCAGTGGTGGAACATCTTCGAACTACATGTATGTATATATACTATCAGACTTGTGTATAAAAATCTATTTACAAACATTCTGTACAAATGAATACATTCCTAAAATATATTACATATTCTAAGTATGGCAATGTTTTATCACAAAAAAATTATCCTCATGATTGAAGTACAAATTATGACTTGCATGTATTTAATACTAGCAGAATCATTAAAACTATTCTAGTTCTTTAATAAAGTTATACTATATTACTAAAACTTTACATCATTTAGTTAAGATTATAGACAAATGAGCAAATATATACAAAAAGCTCTTTGGAATGAAGTCATCCATACAGTTGTTACCACATAACTGAAGAAAATCTTGGCTGATGTGTCATGATTTTAACCTTGCTACATTATTCAATCAAACTTAAATTTCCAAGAATGTGTACAGTACTATAATTGTACTTATTTTAATGTGAACAGATTAGCGCAGTGACAAATTGGTAATGATTGCCATGCTAACAACACACAGAAAATGCAATTAGTGCTTACAGATTTTAGCGTAAAAGGTTTGGCGCGACAACCGCTAAAATATTGTTACTACTAAAGTATGTACGTTTACAGTAGATATACATATTATGTAAGATATATTCTGTTCAGTTTTTACTCTAGTAAAGGCTGTGAAGTTCTATACATTTTTTTTTGTATTTCTCAATACATTATACATCTGTGGTCCTCTTCATAAGGTCAACACCACTCGGAAGGTTAGCCCCGCCCTCTGAGTCATCCGTGAGGTTGATCACATGGGCATCACTACTGACCGCTGAACTGGCGGGAGAGTACCTCCCTGTATTATACCCTCGCTGTACCAGGTGAGAAAACATGGGTGGATCTTTGGGAGGATTGGAAGCCATGCGGGGCTGCGTAGGCTGGGACTTTTGTGGGACTGGTTGTTGTGGCAGTCTTCCTGCTGGATAGTTTGGCTGTTGTTGTACGGGCCGGTATTGCATTTGGCCTCCGGGCTGAATGGCAACTGCAGGTCTCATCACAGGAGGATACTGACCGGGGGCAAACTGTGGCTGGTTAGCTGGCCTCACAATCACCCCTGGTATAATGCCAGGGACTGGCGGTCTACCTGTGGTCATTGGCTGTCCAACCATTGGATGACCACCCATCGGATGACCAGCCATTGGCTGACCAACCATTGACTGACCACCCATCGGATGACTGGCAATAGGATAGCCTGTGTTGGGGAATACCGGAGCAGGAAGACTTACAGCCACATCAGGCTGTGACTGACGTGGTGGGGCATTCTTTCCTTTCCCTTTTTTATTTGGTTTGGAATATAAAGCCATTCTCGGATCTGTTTTCTTTTTTTTCTCCGTGTCTGAGTCGGACTCTGTCTCAGACGTGTCATCGTCTGTAGTTTCTGTGTTGGACTCGTTATCGTCTGATGGGTCACATTGTACACTGCTGTGTTTTATAGCCTCGATATCCTCACTCAGTTCATCATACACATCCTCTGTAACCGGCTTCTTCACTTTGGCTTTAGTCTTGACACGGGGCTCGATGATCCTCTCCACAAATTGCTCTTGGGGATGATCATCCTCGGCCTGTACAAACGAAGATTCCATCTCTGAATTAGAATCAGAGTAGAAAGATCGCCTTGGAGAAGGATCTCTTCTGTTTCTGTCCATTTCTCTCCGTGGTCGTCGATCAAACCTATCATCACCTCGGTCCCTATTAATGTATTTTCTGTCATAATCCTCATCTCTACTATCATAACGATCATGTCTTCGGTTGCGGCCATCATAGTCGTCCCGAGGTCTCCGTGATGACCTGTCATAACGTTCATACGGAGGAGGGGGTGGAGGGTAACTTCTGGGAGGATCATCTGGAATAAGAGATTTAGAATAATTGAAAATATTTGGTAGAAGTATTTCTTCAATATATACATAATCATACTTTATTTAATGTTAAATTTGCATATATTGTATTTACATCTAGTATATGGAGTAACAAAATTCTGTATCTCATTATTCTTATTTCTTATTACCATCAAAACCACTATCTCCATCACCACCTACCATCAAAAACACCATCTCCATCTTCACTTACCATCAGAAACACTATTTCCATCATCACTTACCATCAAAAACACTATCCCCATCTTCACTTACCATCAAAAACTCTATCTCTCCATCATCACTTACCATCAAAAACACTATCTCCATCTTCACTTGGCCTTCCAACACTGCGGGATGATTTGTTTATGCTTGTTACACCCATTTTGGAACTTTGGGAGGCCCATAGCTTTGACTTTGTATCATGGGACGTGGCTCGCACACTGCCTTTAGAGATACTTGCGGCTGTGCTGGCCTGACCAAGCTTGAACTCGTCCCACCGGCGGTTCACTCCCTGTGATTTTCTATAGCAGCAAATGATGACAATGGGAGCTATGACAAAAAGAATGAGTCCAAACACGCCCCCAACGATTCCGATGATGATTTCCTTGGTAATGGGAGATTGGTAGAAGTAGTAGTTACATCCAGGTCCTTCTCCATTCGGGCATTCGTCCACAATACTCACATCACCTGTTACAACAGAATGTTACTTATTTACCAGGAACAGTTATGATGTCATTGTTTACCTGGAACATTTAAAGTCTTACCTGGAACACTTATCTGACCTGGAACACTTATAATCTTATAATCTTACCTGGAACATTTATAATCTTACCTAGAACATTTATAATTTTACCTGGAACATTTATAATCTTATCTGGAACATTTATAATCTTACCTGGAACACTTATAATCTTACCTGGAACACTTATAATCTTACCTGGAATATTTATAGTCTTACCTAGAACATTTATAATCTTAGTTGGAACACTTATAATCTTACCTGGAACTCTTATAATATAATTCTTACCAGGAATATTTATAATCTTACCTGAAACACTTATAATCTTACCAGGAATATTTATAATCTTACCTGGAACATTTATAATCTTACTTGGAACATTTATGATCTTACCTGGAACATTTATGATCTTACCTGGAACATTTATGATCTTACCTGGAACATTTATGATCTTACCTGGAACACTAATAATCTTACCAGGAATATTTATAATCTTACTTGGACATTTATAATCTTACCTAGAACATTTATAATCTTACCTGGAACACTTATTATATGAACTCTGATGTTGTAGTTGGACTGACTACTAGCAGCTTTCACCAGCTTAAATGTCACAAAACCTCCGGAGGTGAACAATGGTTGGAAGTTTGCTGGTTTGTCCCTTCCAAATCCAAACCCATACTGCATAGAAAGAATATCACTGATAAAAGAATTTCAATGTAGTTGGTAAGGCGTAAATGCTCCGGCCTACATATGTAATATAGATAGGATGAGACAGGACCGGACAGAATGACCCCCCCTCGCCTCCCCCAATATATCACAGAGGTATCAAAACACATTCAAAAACAAGTATTTTCTCAGTCAATTCAGACACTTCATTGGTTCTTCAAAACAAAGCAGACACAGATGTTTGAAGGTTTACACTATCAATATTTGAAATTTGATAGATTACTAATAATGTTAAAAGCCTTCCTTTTGAGTTAGTCTTATTCGTGGCCTCCTGGCTACACCTGGTGATATACCTGTGAATACCTGTGATCCAGGTAATATGGTAGGACTCACCAATATGGAGTCTGTTGTGGAACTGTCATAGATATAGAAGCTCACTCCATCTTCATTGAAGTTTGCAGTAATTACTTCCACCCTGAACTTGCGTATCTCTCGAATGTAATCCGTGCTGAACGTGATCTCACAAGATTTGGGAGGACTATTCTCTAATTTGGCCCCGAGTCCTTGGATGTAGGCACTGTTCTCCCCAAGGTCAAACTTTTTGTTGCAATCTGTATTGGAATCCATGAAATCTAACAACACAAAAAAATTAACATAATGTAGAGGGCAGTGGATAATGGTGTTGGTCATTTCACTGCTAGTTCTAAGACTGGGTCAAGTAAAGACTGGGTCAATTAGTGGTCAAGTAATTTGACCTCTAGTCCTCAGACTGGGTCAAGTAAAGACTGGGTCAAGTAGTGGTCAAGTAATTTGACCACTAGTCCTCAGACTGGGTCAAGTAGTGGTCAAGTCGTTTGCTGATAGTCCTCAGACTGGGTCAAGTAGTGGTCAAGTAATTTGACCACTAGTCCAAATACTGGGTCAAGTAGTGGTCAAGCCATTTGCTGCCAGTCCTCAGACTGGGTCAAGTAGTGGTCAAGTAATTTGACCACTAGTCCTCAGACGGGGTCAAGTAGTGGTCACTGGTCAAGTAATTTACTGCTAGTCCTCAGACTGGGTCAAGTAGTGGTCAAGTCATTTGACCACTACTCCTCAGACTGGGTCAAGAAGTGGTCAAGTCATTTGACCACTACTCCTCAGACTGGGTCAAGAAGTGGTCATGTCATTTGACCACTAGTCCTCACACTGGCAAGTAGCTATATAGTGGTCAAATAATTTGACCACTAGTCCTCACACTGGGTCAGGTAAAGACTGGGTCAAGTAGTGGTCAAGTTATTTGACCACTAGTCCTCAGACTGGTTCAAGTAAAGACTGGGTCAATTAGTGGTCAAGTTATTTGACCACTAGTCCTCAGACTGGGGCAAGTACAGACTGGGTCAAGTAGTGGTCAAATTATTTGACCACTAGTCCTCAGACTGGGGCAAGTAAAGACTGGGTCAAGTAGTGGTCAAGTTATTTGACCACTAGTCCTCAGACTAGGGCAAGTAAAGACTGGGTCAAGTAGTGGTCAAGTTATTTGACCACTAGTCCTCAGACTGGGGCAAGTAAAGACTGGGTCAAGTAGTGGTCAAGTTATTTGACCACTAGTCCTCAGACTGGGGCAAGTAAAGACTGGGTCAAGCAGTGGTCAAGTTATTTGACCACTAGTCCTCAGACTGGGTCAAGAACATATTCTTTAAGAATTATTTCAGATATCAAGTCATGTCTCTTGATTTGTAAGCAACACATAGAAGTTAATTGTGTTTAACCAGTAGATAAAAGCTGTAACAGAAAATTCAGAACTTACAGTTTTCTTTTGTGTTTTGTGGATTCTGGTTCTCCCAACTGGCCCATTGGGTAGAAACTCCCAAAGGGGCCAATAGTAACACCCAAAGGGGTGTCGTCCATATTGAAAACATGCTGATCTTTTCCACTGTCTTACATGGTAGGTCTATCTGTAAAATTAACAGGATTTGATAATGTATAAATAAATCAAGGTAAAACAGGTGTTATTGTGTAAATATATTTGGTAAGACAGGTGTCAATGTGTAAATGTATCATGTAAGACAGGTGTCAATGTAAAAATATATCAGGTAAGACAGGTGTCAATGTATAAATATATCAGGTAAGACAGATGCCAATGTGTAAATATATCAGGTAAGACAGGTGTCAATATTTAAATATATTTGGTAAGACAGGTGTCAATGTATAAATATATCAGGTAAGACAGGTGTCAATGTATAAATATATCAGGTAAGACAGATGTCAATGTATAAATATATCAGGTAAGACAAGTGTCAATGTATAAATATATCAGGTAAGACAAGTGTCAATGTATAAATATATCAGGTAAGACAAATGTCAATGTATAAATATATCAGGTAAGACAAGTGTCAATGTATAAATATATCAGGTAAGACAAGTGTCAATGTATAAATATATCAGGTAAGACAAGTGTCAATGTATAAATATATCAGGTAAGACAGGTGTCAATGTATAAATATATCAGGTAAGACAGGTGTCAATGTATAAATATATCAGGTAAGACAGGTGTCAATGTATAAATATATCAGGTAAGATAGGTGTCAATGTATAAATATATCAGGTAAGACAGGTGTCAATGTATAAATATATCAGGTAAGACAGATGCCAATGTGTAAATATATCAGGTAAGACAGGTGTCAATATTTAAATATATTTGGTAAGACAGATGTCAATGTATAAATATATCAGGTAAGACAAGTGTCAGTGTATAAATATATCAGGTAAGACAAGTGTCAATGTATAAATATATCAGGTAAGACAGGTATCAATGTATAAATATATCAGGTAAGACAGATGCCAATGTGTAAATATATCAGGTAAGACAGGTGTCAATATTTAAATATATTTGGTAAGACAGATGTCAATGTATAAATATATCAGAAAAGACAAATGTCAATGTATAAATATATCAGGTCAGACAGGTGTTAATGTATAAATATATCAGGTAAGACAGGTATCAATGTATAAATATATCAGGTAAGACAGGTGTCAATGTATAAATATATCAGGTAAGACAGGTGTCAATGTATAAATATATCAGGTAAGACAGGTATCAATGTATAAATATATCTGGTAAGACAAGTGTCAATGTATAAATATATCAGGTAAGACAGGTGTCAATGTATAAATATATCAGGTAAGACAGGTGTCAATGTATAAATATATCAGGTAAGACAGGTGTCAATGTATAAATATATCAGGTAAGACAGGTGTCAATGTATAAATATATCAGGTAAGACAGATGTCAATGTATAAATATATCAGGTAAGACAAGTGTCAGTGTATAAATATATCAGGTAAGACAGGTGTCAATGTATAAATATATCAGGTAAGACAGGTGTCAATGTATAAATATATCAGGTAAGACAGGTGTCAATGTATAAATATATCAGGTAAGACAGGTGTCAATGTATAAATATATCAGGTAAGACAGGTGTCAATGTATAAATATATCAGGTAAGACAGGTGTCAATGTATAAATATATCAGGTAAGACAGGTGTCAATGTATAAATATATCAGGTAAGACAGGTGTCAATGTATAAATATATCAGGTAAGACAGGTGTCAATGTATAAATATATCAGGTAAGACAGGTGTCAATGTATAAATATATCAGGTAAGACAAATGTCAATGTATAAATATATCAGGTAAGACAGGTATCAATGTATAAATATATCAGGTAAGACAGGTGTCAATGTATAAATATATCAGGTAAGACAGGTGTCAATGTATAAATATATCAGGTAAGACAGGTGTCAATGTATAAATATATCAGGTAAGACAGGTGTCAATGTATAAATATATCAGGTAAGACAGGTGTCAATGTATAAATATATCAGGTAAGACAGGTGTCAATGTATAAATATATCAGGTAAGACAGGTGTCAATGTATAAATATATCAGGTAAGACAGGTGTCAATGTATAAATATATCAGGTAAGACAGGTGTTAATGTATAAATCAGGTAAGACAGGTATCAATGTATAAATATATCAGGTAAGACAGGTGTCAATGTATAAATATATCTGGTAAGACAGGTATCAATGTATAAATATATCAGGTAAGACAGGTGTCAATGTATAAATATATCAGGTAAGACAGGTGTCAATGTATAAATATATCAGGTAAGACAGGTGTCAATGTATAAATATATCTGGTAAGACAGGTGTCAATGTATAAATATATCAGGTAAGACAGGTGTCAATGTATAAATATATCAGGTAAGACAGGTGTCAATGTATAAATATATCAGGTAAGACAGGTGTCAATGTATAAATATATCAGGTAAGACAGGTATCAATGTATAAATATATCAGGTAAGACAGGTGTCAATGTATAAATATATCTGGTAAGACAGGTGTCAATGTATAAATATATCAGGTAAGACAGGTGTCAATGTATAAATATATCAGGTAAGACAGGTGTCAATGTATAAATATATCAGGTAAGACAGGTGTCAATGTATAAATATATCAGGTAAGACAGGTGTCAATGTATAAATATATCAGGTAAGACAGGTGTCAATGTATAAATATATCTGGTAAGACAGGTGTCAATGTATAAATATATCAGGTAAGACAGGTGTCAATGTATAAATATATCAGGTAAGACAGGTGTCAATGTATAAATATATCAGGTAAGACAGGTGTCAATGTATAAATATATCAGGTAAGACAGGTATCAATGTATAAATATATCAGGTAAGACAGGTGTCAATGTATAAATATATCAGGTAAGACAGGTGTCAATGTATAAATATATCAGGTAAGACAGGTGTCAATGTATAAATATATCTGGTAAGACAGGTATCAATGTATAAATATATCAGGTAAGACAGGTGTCAATGTATAAATATATCAGGTAAGACAGGTGTCAATGTATAAATATATATCAGGTAAGACAGGTGTCAATGTATAAATATATCAGGTAAGACAGGTGTCAATGTATAAATATATCAGGTAAGACAGGTGTCAATGTATAAATATATCAGGTAAGACAGGTGTCAATGTATAAATATATCAGGTAAGACGGTGTCAATGTATAAATATATCAGGTAAGACAGGTGTCAATGTATAAATATATCAGGTAAGACAGGTGTCAATGTATAAATATATCAGGTAAGACAGTGTCAATGTATAAATATATCAGGTAAGACAAGTGTCAATGTATAAATATATCAGGTAAGACAGGTGTCAATGTATAAATATATCAGGTAAGACATGTCAATGTATAAATATATCAGGTAAGACAGGTGTCAATGTATAAATATATCAGGTAAGACAGGTGTCAATGTATAAATATATCAGGTAAGACAGGTGTCAATGTATAAATATATCAGTAAGACAGGTCAATGTATAATATATCAGGTAAGACAGGTGTCAATGTATAAATATATCAGGTAAGACAGGTGTCAATGTATAAATATATCAGGTAAGACAGGTGTCAATGTATAAATATATCAGGTAAGACAGGTGTCAATGTATAAATATATCAGGTAAGACAGGTGTCAATGTATAATATTCAGGTAAGACAGGTGTCAATGTATAAATATATCAGGTAAGACAGGTGTCAATGTATAAATATATCAGGTAAGACAGGTATCAATGTATAAATATATCAGGTAAGACAGGTATCAATGTATAAATATATCAGGTAAGACAGGTAATGTATAAATATATCGTATAATGTATAATATATCAGGTAAGACAGGTGTCAATGTATAAATATATCAGGTAAGACAGGTGTCAATGTATAAATATATCAGGTAAGACAGGTGTCAATGTATAAATATATCAGGTAAGACAGGTGTCAATGTATAAATATATCTGGTAAGACAGGTGTCAATGTATAAATATATCTGGTAAGACAGGTGTCAATGTATAAATATATCAGGTAAGACAGGTGTCAATGTATAAATATATCAGGTAAGACAGGTGTTCAATGTATAAATATATCAGGTAAGACAGGTGTCAATGTATAAATATATCAGGTAAGACAGGTGTCAATGTATAAATATATCAGGTAAGACAGTGTCAATGTATAAATATATCAGGTAAGACAGGTGTCAATGTATAAATATATCAGGTAAGACAGGTGTCAATGTATAAATATATCAGGTAAGACAGGTGTCAATGTATAAATATATCAGGTAAGACAGGTATCAATGTATAAATATATCAGGTAAGACAAGTGTCAATGTATAAATATATCTGGTAAGACAGATGTAAAATATATCAGGTAAGACAATGTCAATGTAAATATATCAGGTAAGACAAATGTCAATGTATAAATATATCAGGTAAGACAGGTGTCAATGTATAAATATATCAGGTAAGACAGTTCAATGTATAAATATATCAGGTAAGACAAGTGTCATGTATAAATATATCAGGTAAGACAAGTGTCAATGTATAAATATATCTGGTAAGACAAGTGTCAATGTATAAATATATATCTGGTAAGACAGGTGTTAATGTATAGATGTATCAGGTAAGACAAGTGTCAGTGTATAAATATATCTGGTAAGACAGGTATCAATGTATAAATATATCAGGTAAGACAAATGTCAATGTATAAATATATCAGGTAAGACAGGTGTCAATGTATAAATATATCCAGGTAAGACAGGTGTCAGTGTATAAATATATCAGGTAAGACAGGTGTCAATGTATAAATATATCAGGTAAGACAGGTGTCAATGTATAAATATATCAGGTAAGACAGGTGTCAATGTATAAATATATCAGGTAAGACAAGTGTCAATGTATAAATATATCTGGTAAGACAAATGTCAATGTATAAATATATCAGGTAAGACAAATGTCAATGTATAAATATATCAGGTAAGACAAATGTCAATGTATAAATATATCAGGTAAGACAGGTGTCAATGTATAAATATATCAGGTAAGACAAATGTCAATGTATAAATATATCAGGTAAGACAGGTGTCAATGTATAAATATATCAGGTAAGACAGGTGTCAATGTATAAATATATCTGGTAAGACAGGTGTCAATGTATAAATATATCAGGTAAGACAAGTGTCAGTGTATAAATATATCAGGTAAGACAGGTATCAATGTATAAATATATCAGGTAAGACAGGTGTCAATGTATAAATATATCAGGTAAGACAGGTGTCAATGTATAAATATATCTGGTAAGACAGGTGTCAATGTATAAATATATCAGGTAAGACAAGTGTCAATGTATAAATATATCTGGTAAGACAAGTGTCAATGTATAAATATATCAGGTAAGACAAATGTCAATGTATAAATATATCAGGTAAGACAAGTGTCAATGTATAAATATATCAGGTAAGACAAGTGTCAATGTATAAATATATCTGGTAAGACAAGTGTCAATGTATAAATATATCAGGTAAGACAAATGTCAATGTATAAATATATCAGGTAAGACAAATGTCAATGTATAGAGTATGTATAAATATATCAGGTAAGACAAATGTCAATGTATAAATATATCAGGTAAGACAAATGTCAATGTATAAATATATCAGGTAAGACAGGTATCAATGTATAAATATATCAGGTAAGACAAGTGTCAGTGTATAAATATATCAGGTAAGACAAGTGTCAATGTATAAATATATCTGGTAAGACAAGTGTCAATGTATAAATATATCAGGTAAGACAGGTATCAATGTATAAATATATCAGGTAAGACAAGTGTCAATGTATAAATATATCAGGCAAGACAGGTGTCAATGTATAAATATATCAGGTAAGACAAATGTCAATGTATAAATATATCAGGTAAAATAGGTGTCAATGTATAAATATACCAGGTAAGACAGGTGTCAGTGTATAAATATATCAGATAAGACAGGTGTCAGTGTATAAATATATCAGATAAGACAGGTGTCAATGTATAAATATATCAGGTAAGACAGGTGTCAATGTATAAATATATCAGGTAAGACAGGTATCAATGTATAAATATATCAGGTAAGACAGGTATCAATGTATAAATATATCAGGTAAGACAGGTGTCAATGTATAAATATATCTGGTAAGACAAATGTCAATGTATAAATATACCAGGTAAGACAAATGTCAATGTATAAATATATCAGGTAAGACAGGTGTCAATGTATAAATATATCAGGTAAGACAAAAGTCAATGTATAAATACATCAGGTAAGACAGGTATCAATGTATAAATATATCAGGTAAGACAAGTGTCAGTGTATAAATATATCAGGTAAGACAAGTGTCAATGTATAAATATATCTGGTAAGACAAATGTCAATGTATAAATATATCAGGTAAGACAGGTGTCAATGTATAAATATATCAGGTAAGACAGGTGTCAATGTATAAATATATCAGGTAAGACAAGTGTCAATGTATAAATATATCTGGTAAGACAGGTATCAATGTATAAATATATCTGGTAAGACAGGTGTCGATGTATAAATATATCAGGTAAGACAGGTGTCAATGTATAAATATATCAGGTAAGACAGGTGTCAATGTATAAATATATCTGGTAAGACAGGTGTCAATGTATAAATATATCAGGTAAGACAGGTGTCAATGTATAAATATATCAGGTAAGACAGATGTCAATGTATAAATATACCAGGTAAGACAGGTGTCAGTGTATAAATATATCAGGTAAGACAGGTGTCAATGTATAAATATATCAGATAAGACAGGTGTCAATGTATAAATATATCTGGTAAGACAGGTATCAATGTATAAATATATCAGGTAAGACAGGTGTCAATGTATAAATATATCTGGTAAGACAGGTATCAATGTATAAATATATCAGGTAAGACAAATGTCAATGTATAAATATATCAGGTAAGACAAATGTCAATGTATAAATATATCAGGTAAGACAGGTGTCAATGTATAAATATATCTGGTAAGACAAGTGTCAATGTATAAATATGTACAGATATATATGACACATGTTAATCACCAGTCGAACCTTGTTTACTTCACTTTTATAACCCTGAACATTATATTGGTCCAAATCACTTTTTGTTTACTCTACATCTTGAGACTTTCAAGCACCTGTGGGGTCACAGGTGTATGGCAAAAGGAAGAAAAAATATTTGTCTATTTTGTTTTTTTTTGTCATGTAGCAGGATTGCACCGGTCCAATCATTGGTGACCAGGTGAAATTGGACATTCGGCTCATGTTCGGATGTATCAGGTTCAAGCCCCAGTCTAGCATTTTCTCCTTTCCTGTTACAGTTCTTTGATCAAGATATGTAAATTACCATGTAAGTATATCTTTTATAATCAAATAATTACAATGAAATGTGGGATACAGATGATAAATATATGTACGAGATCAATATGGTTATAAGAGTATTTTTATATGAGCTGAAGTTGCTATATATTCGTGTATCTAAATTTCAGTTCTATAAGGTTTAACTATATACTCTCGTAGTGACTCAGTCAGAAGGTAATATCTTTTTCGCTACAACAGTATATAGCTATATATGATGTTATGCATCCATTCATTTTTATGTGTGTGAACTAAACAAAAAGCATAGCATCCGTACTCAAATAAAGATAACAGTAAACAATACCTGGAACTAAATACTATTTAATGATGTTGTAACACACCACGTTTACCTAGTATCTTATCAATACGAGCACAGAAGCATTGAAATTAGATTCAAGTGGCTTTATTACACACAAGCAGACAAATTTGAAATATCATCACATATACTACAACTAATAAAATACACTGATAAAATGTAATACAATGGTGTAATGTTGTAGATACATCATCCCACAATCAAAGTAAATAATGACATAACAAACACGTAATCAATTTTTATATAGATAAAAATAGCAGTTAAAAAGACCTGCAAGCACTGTAGTAATTCTACTGGGAGGATAGGAAGCATAGCATCCGCATTCAGATAAAGGTAACAGTGGACAATACGGAACTCGATAGTAATATTGTAACACACCTCGTTCGGCAAGTTGTGTGCTGATCAAATATGGAAATACATGTGACCATACCTATAACTTTATATTACTTAAAATTCAAACGATTCCGAAGTCAGAAATATGTCCAATACCTTTCAATAAGCAATAGATAAAGAGCTTACCTGTGCTACCTGACGTCTTCAACGGTCGCCATTTTTAATTGTTTACCTGTGCAAGGTAAAAACAGTCGATAAGGCGTTGGTGAGTCATTGTAATAGAACGTGAAGGACCTTGTAGGCTTTCTGAGATCGATGACCCAATATAAGCAATGATAAGCTTTAAGCTGTTTGTATACCCGTATAGACACTATAAAAAGTCTGCAAAACTGGTATAATACTGGCAAGGATTTAAAACAATAAATCTCAGGTCATTGTTTATTTTTCACATTCTTCAGTATGCTTTACCTATATATACAGTCAGAAATTTAAAACAACCCTGTAATAGCGGACACCCTTATTAGCGGACACCTCTTTAATACGGACAACGGACACCATTTACCCCATGTTGAATGGATCGGGCCGAAAATGTGCGTATTCAACTTCAACTTTTGGCTAAAATAATAGATTTGCTTGACTTAAAACACGGTTTTATTCATATCATACAGATCTCTATCGTAGAGATAACTCAATTCACAAAGAAACTTCCATTTGCTTACTGTCGGCCAACAGGGACTTTGTACGAATTTCTAACCAACAGTATTTATATATATCTTATAGATACTACTATATCAATATATACATGTATACTGTTTGTTAAAAATTCGTGCCAGGTCCCTGTGCGCCGGTCGGGGCCTGGAGCTTACCGATTGGTTTGCGCCCAACTTCGCTAGCCAAGGGTATTAAGTTTGATTCTCTTCGTAGTAGAAAGAGAATCGGACTAATACCCTTGGCTAGCGAAGTTGGTTCGCGCCCTTTTCTGTGAAACAAATTACAACTGCGGCATGCATATCAAATCTTCTCTCTCATTGTGCATTAATTTAAGGCCGGTAAGGAATATGTAGCTGTTGTAATTTATATTTACATAAAAAAAATATTATCAAGACGAACTATGCGTTCTCTATAGTTCAGTGGATCGTCCCCAGTTGGATACAATTGTTTTTAGTTTGGTTAATCACAAGTGTAACATATATTCCCGGTAATTGACATATATGTCTCTGAAAGAACAATTACAAATCAGCAAGTAAACGGGCTAGGCCTTATAAGGTGTCACGAACAGTCATTAACTTATTCTCCATTAGAATCATTCTTAATCATGATCTTCATCTACATTCCGGTAGATAAGGACTTACGAATGTCCTAAGTTAAGAAATGCTCATGTCTTGTACTGAACATTATTTTACAGTGTATACAATATATCTTTATCCCTGAAACAAATTTATTTGTAAATCGTAACTGTTTTAGCAGAAAGAGTTTCTGTTTTTGTAGCAAATATCTTAAAGTAGAGACGGGTACTATAAACATGTGTAGCAGAAACATATATTAGATTACCTATGTCTGTTTCTGATGTATGGTCATCACATGTCAAAACTTCAGAGAACTCAATCACCCACGGAACGTTGACACATGACGTAGGCATGGCTGAGGTATTTTTAGTGTCTGAGGATATTCCACAACTTACTTGAGAGGCGTCGGGTGTGAATTATCGACTAGTTTGGACTTCACCTGACGGCGTTGATAAAGGTGTAGGAAATAGGTCATACAGGTAATATACATCATCAGTGAATCGTAAATATGGCGAAGAGTCCTGGATCAAAACCGTGGGAATATGTGCTAAACTACGACTAAACGAGAACAGGTAAGTTAGGTTTGTGGATTTTCTCTTAAAATGGGTACAACATTGACTTTGGAACAAAAAAGTCGTCCGAGTTCCAATCTGGCAAACAATAAACAACAAAACTGGTCGTGATTTTGTTGTTGAATAGAATGTTTCTCAAACCAAGGATTTGAGCTGTCATTGTTAAACTCTATTCATAAGGTTAATTTTAATTACTGAACACTAAATTATAGGTTTTAACTTAAGGAGAAACGACATATAATTATCTCCCCCTACTTCCTAGATATCAAACAGTTTACGATGACAAGACATTACTTAGGGGGCTCACCATGTCTGGCCAGATACCAATCCATAATAGTAGTATATAGCTGTCAGTAATAACAGAAACAAGGTCATGCGTTGTGTTTTATAGATACATATGCTGAGCATATACACACTAAAAACCTGCCATAGTGAACACCTCTGTATAAAGACCACCTGCTTCATTAGACCAGCTTTCCGGCTCTTCAAAACATTTTTACATATACCATTTGGCTTTGAATACTAAATTATTTATAGAGAGGTATGTCTTAACAACTAAAATGCATTGATTTAATCATTGATAAGCTCATGGTAATATGATTTAACAGAATTATTGCACTGAGTCAATAATAAGAAATCAATTTACAAAAAAGTCATTTAGAGAAATCCTCATGGTTTTCATAGATTCTGTCTGTATCTAAGTCAATTTGAGTAAAGTGGTGATCTCAAAAAGCAGATGGGCGCTTATAGGAACAGGGGCACATATTAGGTCAAATATGGTAAGTTAAATTGGAGCATCACTAGACTCATCACTTCTATAATCAACATTCACTGTTATTTGTGGTCATTATACTGACTGTCCATTTCCTGTAGAGTTAAGGACACTATTTATTATCCTACTCTTAACAAGGTGGACAGGTAATAGTATAACATGAATTCATCCTAAAATTGGCTCCTATCTAGTAATGACCTCTGTGTACAATCTACAAACCATGCATCATCCTAAAATTGGCTCCTATCTAGTAATGACCTCTGTGTACAATCTACAAACCATGCAGGGTCTATTGGT